>NW_026659004.1:698-3745 GCF_009828535.3 Hylobates moloch | reverse complement strand
TATGCATTTAATTCTATAGCTGTTGAGAACTTGTGTTGATTTCTTCCACATGAGCCTGGGAGGTCATGGCTGCAGTGAGCCATGATCATGCCACTGTACTCCAGCCTGGGTGACAGAGTGAGACTGTGCCTGTCTCAAAAAAAAAAAAAACAAAAACCTGAAAGAATGCAAAAAGCCATCTCTTTGCCAGTAACTTTCTTTGCCTGTATCTGTCATATTTTTATTTTATTTTATTTTAGTTTTTTTTTTTTTTTTTTTAGACGGAGTCTCGCTTTGTCGCCAGGCTGGAGTGCAATGGCATGATCTTGGCTTATTGCAACCTCTGCCTCCCAGGTTCAAGTGATTCTCCTGCCTCAGCCTCCCAAGTAGCTGGGACTACAGGCACGCACCACCACGCCCCGCTAATTTTTGTATTTTTAGTAGAGACGGGGTTTCACCATGTTGGCCAGGATGGTCTCGATCTCTTGACCTCGTGATCCGCCCGCCTCGGCCTCCCAAAGTGCTGGGATTACAGGCATGAGCCACCGTGCCTGGCCCATATTTTTATTTTCAAACAATCTGATATGGTAGTTTAACTGCAAACTGTGGGCTGTTGCAATACCAGAAGGTAGAGACCCTTAATTGGGGTGCCCAATTCTAATTTTTTTTTTTTTGAGACGGTGTCTTGTTCTGTTGCCCAGGCTGGAGTGCAGTGGCATAGTCTTGTCTCACTTCAACCTTCACCTCCTGGGTTCAAGCGATTCTCCTGCCTCAGCCTCCCTAGTAGCTGGGATTACAGGTGCATGACACCACACCCGGCTAATTTTTGTATTTTTAGTAGAGACAGGGTTTCACCATGTTGGCCAGGCTGGTCTTGAACTCCTGACCTCAGGTGATCCACCTGCCTCGGCCTCGCAAAGTGCTGGGATTACAGGCATGAGCCACCGCAGCCAGCCCTAATGTTCTGGAAGAATTTAGGTGAAGGGTATTTCAGCTGTAAGTTCCTCTCATTTGAGGAGTTCAAAGACACTGCATAGGCAAGGCAGTATTATATGACTGGTTAATTCCTATAGTGACCATCAAATGTTTCTTTGAAACAATATTCCTTGGCCAGGCATGGTGACTCACACCTGTAATTCCAGTACTTAGGGAGGCCAAGGCAGGCAGATCACTTGAGGTCAGGAGTTTGAGATTATCCTGGCCAATGTGGTGAAACTCCGTCTCTACTAAAAATACAAAAATTAGCTGGGCATGGTGGCCCGTGCCTGTAATCCTAGCTACTCAGAAGGCTGAGGCAGGAGAATCGCTTGAGCCCAGGTGGCGTAGGTTGGAGTGAGCCGAGATTGCGCCACTGCACTCCAGCCTGGGCAATGGGAGTGGAAAAAAAAAAAAAGCTGTTTTATTTTGATCAGATGTACTATCTATTTCTTTAATAATATGTGCTTTATGATAGTGTGTACTTTGTAATAGTATGTACTTAACTCAGAGGATGTTGCTTTTTATTCCAGATTCCCTAGCCATTTTGTCCATCCTACCTGCTCTTATTCCCCATCATGTGCATTTCTTCACTTGCCAGATTCCCATTTAAATAAGACATGTATGAAGAACTATGAGAGCAAGAAATACTCGGATCCTAGTCAGCCAGGCAATACAGTACTTCACCCAGCAACTAGACTAATACAAAAACTACACACATCCACTTGCTGGCTGCAAGAAGTTCCTGGCAAACCTCAGCTGGAGCAAGCCACAAAACATCCACAGGTGACAAGCCCTCAGGCCACAAAAGAAACTGGCACGAAGATTAAAGAAGGCAAACAATCTTATAGACAAAAAATCATGGATGAACTAAAATATTATTACAATGGATTCTGCTTACTCTGGATTGACGCCAAAGTTGCTGCCAGAATGGTTTGGAGGCTGTTGCATGGACAGGTCCTGACCAGACGAGAGAGACGAAGGGTAGGCAAGAATCATATTTGAGAAAGAAAATGTGAAATTAAAATGAACTATTTGGGAACTCAACTATTTAAATTCGACATAAACTTCATCTTAAAAATCCTAGAGTAGGAATAATAACTGCTGGTGAGAACCAGTCTGCAACTGACTTACTGTACAACTTTAGTCAGTATTCTGAAATTTGTTACATATTTTCCTGTATAACAGTTTTTAAAAACACTTTTATTTTAGGTTCAGGGGTACATGTGCCTGTTTGTAGAATAGTTATAATTGTGTTTTTTAATCTTTCCAAGAAGTTGAGAGGCTTCATGTTTAAACTGTTGTTAATATATTAAGCATATGCATTTTTAAAACTCAAATTTGGCTGGGCACAATGGCTTACACCTATAATCCCAGCACTTTGGGAGGCCGAGGCGGGCGGATCACTTGAGGTCAGGAGTTCGAGACCACACTGGCCAACACGATGAAACCCTTGTCTACTAAAAAAAATACAAAAATTAGCCAGGCATGGTGGCACGTGCCTGTAGTCCCAGCTACCCAGGAGGCTGAGGCAGGAGAATGGCTTGAACTTGGGAGGCGGAGGTTGCAGTGAGCCGAGATCGTGTCACTGCACTCCAGCCTGGAGTGAGATGCCGTCTCAATAAAACAAACAAAAAAAACAATTTTAAGTAATACGATGCTATTAAAGTATGGGCCCTCTAACATAGATGAAGTCTAGGAGATGCCAATAATATTTTTATTGTTATAGATTTCCTTCAAGATAGCCCCTAAAAATTACTTCAGAGCTATGGTAAACAGGAAAACCCTGCCTTTTCATTTTATAAACAGCTGCAGAAAACCTGTCTTGGGTTTTTAACACTTTAAGAACCAAGCTGAGCATGGCACATATGCCTGTAATCCCAGCTCCTTGGGAGGCTGAGGTGGAAGGATTGTGTGAGCCCAGGAGTTTGAGGCCAGACTGGGCAACATAGTGAGACACTATCTCTTGAAAGGAAGAAAATGAACCAAGACAGGCCGGGCGCGGTGGCTCACGCTTGTAATCCCAGCACTTTGGGAGGCCGAGGCGGGCGGATCACGAGGTCAGGAGATCGAGACCATGGTGAAACCCCGTC
>NW_026659003.1:0-3746 GCF_009828535.3 Hylobates moloch | reverse complement strand
TTGTTTGAAAAAGAATGTAACAGAACTTTTTGATAATCATTTACTTAGGGCTTTATTATCTTCCACAACATTTGCAAACCAGAAGCTACAAAATATCAAAAGCACAGGAACTTGACAACATAGAACACAATTAGCTTCTCGGTCTTCCTCTAATCAGGGTAATCTTCAAATATCACAATAGATTTTGCCAAATACCACATTAATCATCAAAGTTACTATTCATCCTACACCTTCTTAAGCTACAGAAATAATTGAATTTAAGTGTGAAAATACCACCTCCTTTACCACCACTACTAAATGCAAAAAGAGAAAATGAATAAAGTGTATGAATCAATCCAGCTATTAATAAGCATTCTTAAGACACCAAAAGGGCTTTATAGGGATGATGTATATCACAGGTCTTTGATGGTTCATTCCTTCATGTCTATTTTAAATATCAGTTTTATTGTACGTGTTGAATGTGGAGTCACATAAAAATTAATGTCTATAGAATGTGATTATTTTCTGCACACCCTGTTTGTTGACACATAAGTTAACTTCAAATGACTATTCGGTAAGCTAGCATTAGGTCATAGGTACTTAAAAATTATTTCTGGAGCTAGTCCAATTCTGAGGAAAAGTTGATTAGAGGAAAAGGCCTACCATTATCTAGCTAAAAGTTGGCTCTTTATAACGAGACCTATAGGTCCCACAACATGCTTCTGGTGATTGGCTAAGGTAGACTAATTCTCCAAGGATAATAAGGCCAGCTAACTATAGTGTTTGCTATATGCTAGGTTACCTAGTGCTGTAGGTTCTATGCATTAGTTTCAGCTTGTCAGTTTCTGCAAAGATACCTGCTGCTGTGAACTGGATATTTTGCTTAATTTATAGATCAAGTTGGGCAAAATTGCCTTCTGACAATGTTGAGTCTTCCAGTCCACAAATCTGAAATGTTCATGCTGAATTTATGCCTATTTTATTCTTTTGATGCTATTGTAAATTGAAAGGTTTTATTAGTTTGATTTGAAGACTGCTGCTAATATATAGAAATACAATTGAATGTATATATTTTTATTTTATCTTGTGACCTCACTGAACTTGTCCATTAGTCATAGTACTTTTTATGGGATATTTTGGGATTTTCCATATACAGAATAAAGACTGCTTTCGACTGTTTTAGTACTTCTTTTCTTTTAATTTCTTTTCTTTTCTCTTTCGAGTACAGTGGCATGACCATGGCTCACTGCAGCCTTGGCCTACTCAGGCTCAGCCTAGCTCAGCCTTCCAAGCAGCTGGGTCTACAGGTGTGTGCCATCATGCCTGATTAATTTTTTTTTTTTTTTTTTTTTTTGTAGAGACAGGTTTTGCCATGTTGCTCAGGATGGTCTTGAACTACTGGCTACTTATTTTCTTGTGTGGGTGCCTTTATTTTTCCAGCCTTAATTTACTGGAAGGATCTTCCAGTATAATTTAGACTAGATCTGTCAAAAGCAGGTATCTTTTCTTGTTTCAGTTGTAGGGGAAATCATTCCGTCTTTCACAATAAGCTAAAATGCTAGCTGTGAGTTTCAATAGTTACTCATTATCAGGTTGAGGAAGTGTTCTTCTATTCCTAGCTGTTTGAATGTTTTCATTAAGAAAGTGTGCTGAATTGTTACACAATTTTTCTGTACCTATTGAGATGGTAATGTGATCTTTCATTCTTTTTTCTACTAGTATAGTGTATTACATGCATTCATTTTCAGATGTTAAATTAACTTTGCCTTTCTGGTAATTCTACTTGATCATAGTGTGTATACTTTTTAAAAAATCCACTACTGACTTTGGATTGCTAAAATTTTCTTAAAGACTTTTGTATCTAGAAAATGAGTTATGGAGTGCTTCCTCCTCTTCTATTTCCTGAGTTTATGGAAAATTGATATTATTTTAACTTTAATTGAAAGAATTCACCAGTGAAGCCATCTCGACTTGGTCTTTAACTTTGGGAAAGGTTTGTAATCACTAATTCAAGTTCTTTACGTGTTATAAGTTTGTTCGTATTTTCTACTTATTCTTGAGTCAATTGCTATCATGTGTCTTTCTAGGAATTTGTTGATTTCATCTAATTAGTATAATTTACGGGAATAAAAATTTTCATAATTCTTTCTTTTATCCTCTGGGGACTCATATTCGGTACAGTTGATGTGTACCACAGGTCTCAGTGGCTCTAGTTTTTGGAATAATTTTTCTCTGTTTTTAAGATTGGATAATTTCTATTAATCTATCCTCAGGTTCATTGAATTTTCTGTTATCTCTATTCTAATGTTGACGTCTTCTAATTAATTTTGCATTTCAATTTTTATACTTTTTGATTTTACAATATTCATTTTACTCTATATAATTTACTTAAGATAGATATAATTCTTATATTCTTAAATATAAGAATTTACATTTGTTGAATCATTGTTGTCATATTTTCCTTTAATTATTATTAAGTATGCTGTTTAAAAATGTTGTAACATATTGATAATTGCTGCCTTGAAGTCTTTGTCTGGTAAATACAACATTCTAGTATGCTGAGAGAGTTTTCTGTTGACATTTCTTCCCCTGTCTATGGGGCACAATTATCTGTTTTCCTGCATACCTTTCAATTCTTTGTTGAAAAATAATATTTTAGGTAATATAGCAAATTTGTTATTAATTTTGCTCCTAGAGGTTTTTGTTGTTGCTGTTTATTTGTTTAGTGACCCACCTGAGCTAATTCTGTGAAATCTGTCTTCCTTGCCATACATGGCTGCTGTTGTCTCAGCTCCATTTTAAATGAATTAATTTCTTTATTTACTTACTTATATTCTCATTTATAATTTTAAACCTGACTTTCTAGGGGTTTCCTCTGTGTCTGAATCATTTAATGATCAGACAGTAATTCTACAGAGCTCATATGTGACTACCTTGAGACAGTAACCCTTTGGTCTTCTGCAAATGAATCTGTACAAGGGTAGGGGAGCACATTCAGACTTCAGATGATTTGCAAGCCTGCCTTATCTTTTATTTTCCATGGAGCCTTTCTTGATATCTGATGTGCAGCATCAGGTTTGTCCAGGATTATGTGGTGGCCCTCTCTGGCCTTCACTTCACATGCACATGGCTTCAGCCAGGAATACGTTGTATCCCACATACTATAGTAACCTCAATACTAGAGCCATTGGGCCTTCCCTCCTCCCTTGCCTTGGGAAACATTATTTCCACCTTGTCTATCACAGAAAAGAACATGCTGTTCCTTAGAAACTGCCCTGTCTTGGCAGAATTCTTATTTCAACTGGACTCAAGAGTGGACCGGAACAGCACAGATTCTTACTGTTCTTACTCAAATTTCATCAGTTTTTCCAACATAAGTGCTTCTGAGATTGTTGAAAAACATTTTACAAAGATTTACAAAGCATTGAAATGGTTATTTCTATCAATTTTTCCAGCTCTATAGTTGGTTCTGGAGAAGAGGATTTGCCAGTCTTTTGCTAGGAGTAAGTACAAGTCCCATCTTTTTTTTTCAAACTGCAATTAGTGGTGAGAGAAAAAAAGCTTCATTTATTTTGTGATAAAATCAGTTTTATTGCTATTTAAGAACTCTTGCCCTATTTTCAGATTTCCTGCATATGTTAATAATATGTTACTAGTTTTTAAAGTAGATGCTTTATTCTCAGAATATCAAGTATATTTTAAATAATGAAAATATATTATCCATTCAATTGTCTGAATTACTTTGGTGTATAATAAAAGAATAGTGA
>NW_026659002.1:0-3749 GCF_009828535.3 Hylobates moloch | reverse complement strand
AGCAACTTTATTTAAAAGTTTATCTTCAGGGAATAATTAAGGATGGCCGTACAAAAGGATTTAGCCATGGCATGAGAATATTCTCCCTGGCAAACCAATGGAAATTATTAAATGTGCAAAAGGGAACTGTTGGAATAAATTGTAATGCCTTCATATGATCGTATATTTAACCTTTTAAAATGATATTGAAGAGTTGCATAAACTGACTTAAACACACATTCGTAACACATCACTGAATAGGAGAAATATGGGCCAGCAAAGAACACAGAGTTGGTCCAATTTCTGTAAAAAAAGAAGGCTCTAATAGCATGACAGCAGGGAAGGGGGAATATGTGAACGTATGTGTGTGTATGTATGTATATGCATAGCAAGTATGAACTTGAAAGGAAATATATCAAATTGTTTACACAGATTACCCCAGAGAGGTAAATAACTTTGGCCTTTGGTGTTCTGTATTCCACATATTCTGAATTTTCGTTTTTTATTTAAATAGAGATGGGATCTTAACCAAGAGCAGTGGCTCACACCTGTAATCTCAGCACTTTGGGAGGGCGAGAAGGACAGATTGTTTGAGACCAGGATTTCAAGACCAATCTGGCCAACACGGCAAAACTCTGTCTCCACTAAAAATTCAAAAATTAGACAGGTGCAATGGCTCATGCCTGTAACCCCAGGTACTCGAGAGACTGAGGCATGAGAATTGCTTGAATCAGGCGGTGGAGGGTGCAGTGAGCCGAGATCGCACCACTGCACTCCAGCCTGGGCAACAGACCAAGACTCTGTCAAAAAACAAAACAAAACAAAATGAAACAACAAAACAGTAATAAAGAAAAAACCTAACGGACAGGAGCGATGTCTCATGCCTGTAATCCCAGTGCTTTGGGAGGCCAAGATGGGAGAATTGCTTGAGGCCAGGAGTTCAAGACCAGCATGGGCAACATAGCAAGACTTTTTCTCTACAAAAATTTAAAAATTAGCCAGGCATAGTAGTGCATGCTTATACTCCCAGCTAGCTGGGAGGCTGAGGTGGGAGGATCACTTGAGCCTGAGAGTTGGAGATTGCAGTGAACTGTGATCACGCCACTGGGAAGCCACGACCCCATCCCTGCCTCCTTCCTCTGTCCTATGCTAGCAATAAATAAGTTTCCCAGCCACAAATAATTATTAGAACCTCCTCCCCATGTGCCACCTCCAACCACCGCTGGGTATGATACAGGGGTGGCCCTACTCTCTGGAATATACAAAACCTTACACAGACACAATATATACACCGAGGAAAGGGGGCCACCCCAGCAGCCCATGCCCTCCCCTGGTCCACAGTTAGCCCCACTGTCATGCCTCACCTACCTCTCTGAATAAGAAGATTGGAGCCCCCACGAGGGAAAAGTTGCTATGATGACAGTAAGGAGGCCACCGGGCCTCCTCCAAACAAACCAACTCCACCAGCCTCTGGCTCTTAAATAACAATCAATATCATCCAGAAATTTAAGGACTCAGCTCTGGTCAAGGTGGCAAAGGGTCTGTTTGTCTTTCCCCATTACACAGTGGTCTTGTCCTGCTACCCTAATTGTAAAGGGGTGACTGGGAAGGGGAGATAGGGACATTGTGGTGGTGCAGATCCCAGCCCCACTTCTCCAAGCTTTGCTGACAGGGGCCTGCTTTTAATTTTAATTTTTATTTTTATTTTTATCCCACGACTTTCTTTTTTTAATCCCATAACTTATTTTTCATAACTTTTTTTGGTAACTTTTCATAAAACATTTTCCACTTTTTGGTCACAAGATTTTTTGCCACAACTTTTTACATTTTTTATCCCATAACTTTTTCACGCCATGCTTTTTTTAATCCCATAACTTTTTTATTTTGTGTTATTTTAATAAACACTTGCATAGTTATATTACAATTTTGTAAAAATGAAACAGATTATCTCATGCGAAGCATGCCCAGCATTTGCACAGTATCAATACCTTTAATACTATATTTTTCAAGAGACGCAGAATAAAATTTTAAGGCAAAAACAGCACTTTGCAACAACTTAATAACTTATTACATTACAGTAGCATCACACCAGCAGTCAACAATGGCACTCTAGGCAAAAGTCTTTCAGTATTTCCATTTTACATTCTGTTTATAAGAATTCATAAATTGGTAAAATTCATTCTAAGAAAACTTGGCAAATAAAGCTTTGGACTGGAATTGGCATTTCTTTCTCTCCTTTTCCTTCCCACCATTTCTTTCCTTTACAGTATTCGTATTTTAAAATGTTTTAACTTATTTCAGAACATTAAGATAGCAGTTACATTGTTTAATAGTTATTTTGAAATGACTCAGATAAAGTTTTAGAGAAACAATATTATAGATAGGGCTGATTTACACTTTCAAATTTTCTGAAAATCAGCTTTGGTTTTAGAGCTGATTTTTGTTCATTTCTGGAAAACCTATCAGATTTAATCCAATACTTTAAAAATGATTACTATATACTGCAATCTTTAAATAGGTGATTTGATTCTTCCTACAGAAATTCAAATTTATTGAGTTGAACTCATATTTTAAAATTCTGTTTCTGATGAACTCTGACCTTCCAATGTTGCCTTCTAAGCAAATTGAAAGCTGCCTTATACTGAATGAGGAAGAGCACAAATACTTGGCTGAATGAGGTATCGCAAAAGACAGCATGCACTTTGAAGAAAGACTTCGGTTATTGTCATACGATTTCCATTCTTTTTAGCTTTTTCTTAAATATACAACAAATATCTACACAAAGAGTGATATTTCTGTTAATACAGTAAATTTATTTTCCAGATTGACCTTCAGCTTAAATATGCCAGTGTGTGATTTAATCCATAGGCACCTGATGAACACATTACTGTCAGGTTGGTTACAGATGCTAAACGCTATCTGAAGGTCATTCCTAGTCACTGATATTTATCACGGTAAAAGTGAAGTGATTACAATGATAAAAGTACCTTTGAAATAATTTATCAATGTATTAGATAAACCCAGTTTCAGAATGATAAAAGAAAAAACGTTAGACCAAATAATGTGGCTAATGAACAGTGGTCCGATTTCTAGCCCGAGGGTTTAAAGTGCTCTTAAAGTAACTGTCTTTAAACTGAACTCAAAGAATGCAAGAGCGGCAAGTTCAGAAAATAAAAGGCAAGAACAGGACTTTAAGTGCATTTTAAACCCACAGGCTAGAAATCGTACCACTGTTGATTAGCCGCATTATTTGGTCTAACATTTTTTCTTTATCATTCTGAAACTGGGTTTATCTAATACATTGATACATTCATAAAATTTGGAAGAGTCAGTTGAAGTCACAAGGACCGAATATTTGCCCTCTTTCAGTGAATGCCGGCAAATCTGTTATTCCATTGGTTAAATCATATTGTTGCTCTCCTGTTAATGTCATAGAAGTATCAGGAGGATGCCAAATGCTAAACATGGAGACGGTCTAGTAACTAGAAATCCCCACCCCACATTATTAGGATGTAGAGAGCACACATACATATCTCCCTACATCCTAATAATGTGATGTGTTCTGGAACACAGACATTAGAACTTCATGAAGTTTGAACTGTTGAGTCTTTCCCAAGCATCATCAAGTTATGATTTAGGCAATATATGACTGAAATGCATTCATTCATTACGCATAGGCACAATCACATAAATATTGCAAAAAATATGTCCCTAACTGAAACCGAGAGGTACAAAAACATATTTCACTCTTTGTAAAGAAGTTTGTGAGA
>NW_026659001.1:0-3750 GCF_009828535.3 Hylobates moloch | reverse complement strand
GGTTGAACTAGTTTACAGTCCCACCAACAGTGTAAAAGTGTTCCTATTTCTCCACATCCTCTCCAGCACCTGTTGTTTCCTGATTTTTTAATGATGGCCATTCTAACTGGTGTGAGATGGTATCTCACTGTGGTTTTGATTTGCATTTCTCTGATGGCCAGTGATGATGAGCATTTCTTCATGTGTTTTCTGGCTGCATAAATGTCTTCTTTTGAGAAGTGTCTGTTCATGTCCTTTGCCCACTTTTTGATGGGGTTGTTTGTTTTTTTCTTGTAAATTTGTTTGAGTTCATTGTAGATTCTGGATATTAGCCCTTTGTCAGATGAGTAGGTTGCAAAAATTTTCTCCCATTCTGTAGGTTGCCTGTTCACTCTGATGGTAGTTTCTTTTGCTGTGCAGAAGCTCTTTAGTTTAATGAGATCCCATTTGTCAATTTTGGCTTTTGTTGCCATTGCTTTTGGTGTTTTAGACATGAAGTCCTTGCCCATGCCTATGGCCTGAATGGTATTGCCTAGGTTTTCTTGTAGGATTTTAATGGTTTTAGGTCTAACATTTAAGTCTTTAATCCATCTTGAATTAATTTTTGTATAAGGTGTAAGGAAGGGATCCAGTTTCAGCTTTCTACATATGGCTAGCCAGTTTTCCCAGCACCATTTATTAAATAGGGAATCCTTTCCCCATTTCTTGTTTTTGTCAGGTTTGTCAAAGACCAAATAGTTGTAGATATGCGGCATCATTTCTGAGGGCTCTGTTCTGTTCCATTGATCTATATCTCTGTTGTGGTACCAGTACCATGCTGTTTTGGTTACTGTATCCTTGTAGTATAGTTTGAAGTCAGGTAGCGAGCATTCACCACTTTCTTATGTGGAATGTATTCGTAATGTTTATATCATTTATTTTCTGTCTTTTCAACTGGAATATAAGCATCATGAATCCAATTTTTGCCCTTATTTTAAAAAAATTACTGTATCCCTGGTGCTTAGAACAATGCCTGGCTCAGTAGTTATATTTGTAATGAATGATGCTCCATGAATGATAAAGTGGAATGCATGTTGGAATGAACGGAAGTTGTTTTAAGTTTATTCCTTGGATGGGTAATGGCCTGTTGATCTGTGTTTTCAGTTCCTTTCTCTCTTATTATTTGACATTTTAACCTTGAGAATCCACAAAGTGACAAATATTTTACAGAACTAATAAAGATTCAGTTTTTATCCTAAAAGTAACAATAACAAAATAAACTAGATGTAGATCCAGAGAGATGAGGGACTTTTGTTGCTGTTGCTAAGTTTATTTATATCTATCTAACTTATCTATATGAATTCCTCACCTTGACCCCAACCTTCCAAATTAAGTGTGTTTTCTCAAGCACACAGAGAATGACAGGATGAAAGAAGAAAGACAGCAAAAGGAAAAAAGAGCACAACTGGCTGTTTGGAACCATAAAAGCATAGGTGTGAAATTAAGTTGTCACCACACACCTACCATGATAGACTTTATTTTAGAACCAAAAAGGAACTTGGGCCAGCATTGGGAATCCAACAAGTAGAAGATTATATTCTTGTAATTTAGTGATTTGCTGATAATATTAGATTTTTCAAATTTAATATTTCAGAAGTTGGGATGTGTTTTATGATCTTAAAATGGGTATATGTATACATTTTAGCTCGGATCCATCCTCCCTTCCTCTCTCCCTTCTTTCCTTTTTTTTTTTTTTATTAATAAGATACTTAGAATAGTCAAATTTTAGAGACAGAAAGTAGATTGGTGACTGCCAGGAGCTGAGGAGAGCAGGGAATGGGAAGATAATACTTACTGCACGTAGAATTTCAGTTTTGCAAGATGAAAAGAGTTATTTAGATGGATGATGGTGATGACTGCAAAACAATGTAAATGTACTTACTACCACTGAACTGTACACTTTAAAATGGTTAAAATGGTAAATTTTACGTATATATGACCACAATAAAAAATTAAAATTGATGGCGTTTTAGAATTTAAGGAACACAGAATCCTAGCAAATTCTCCCTTCATATTGAACATGGGAAAACTGCCCAAATAACAAATAAAAGAGATTGTGATGTTTAAAAAAAGGAAGCAGTGAGTGATAAGGCAGGATTATATCTACGCAGTTTCAAATGCAGGCTGTAGTGACAGCAGACCTGAATTTTAAGTTGGCCCTAACTCTTCAAAGCTTGTATGACCTTTTGAAAATGTCTGAAGCTCTGTGTCTTGGTTTTCTCATCTGTAAAATGGGGGTGATTGTTACTGCTACTTAGGATTGTAAGGATCCTATGAACTAATGTGTGCTGAGGGCTATGAATACACCTGGAAACAGGCTAGTCAGAAAGGTAATACTGAAGAGTAGAGTGTAGAGAATAGAGGGAAAATGTTTAACAGCATCCCTTTGCAATGAGGGAAAGAGAATTAGGTCCAGTTACAAGGGGAATGAAGTTACAAACCACCCATACATAGTTCACTTCTTGTGACAAAAGAGTGCACACATTTCTTAGACTGAAGAGAAGCTTCTGGAATATTTTAGAAAAACTTAAATTCAAAAATTTTTGGAAATAATTATGTATCTGTTAATAATAACAGATACATAATTATGGTTCCATTCATGTTTAATGATGGCCAACTTGAGAGGCCCTGTACTTTAAGATGGAAACTAACCTTTTCATTAGTGCAACTGGCCATTTGCAGTTGGAATTATCATTTTGCCTGGGCCAGGGAGATCCCCTGGTTTCTTGTAGGATGCAGGTTATTTCTTTGCTACTAATTGCTCCTGCCTGTTTGTTTCATATGATCAGACACTGAATGTGATAAAATACCAACACTAGTAGCCTGTTACAGTGAGGGGACATTAAATCTATAAGTTTTTATTAGTGTAGCTGTAGGCTTCTGGAAATGAACAAATTTCTTTTAAAATTCAGAACTGTATCTTCTGTGGTTAAAAAAAAAACTGTAGACTATGACATCTTTGTTTAATTACTGAGGCTGAATTTTCTGTTTTGATTGTGAAATATTATAATGTGTGAACACAGATATTAATAATGGAGAATTACTTGCTTTATGAAGCTCCAGATTTAAGAAGGAAAATGGAAAAATATGTCTGATTGTTTGAGTTAAGCAAGTAGTTATTTACTTTAGGTCTAACTTAATGAGTTGCCCTAGAACATTCTTATAATTTTTTTTAACTGAGGATCATGACCTTGAGCCATGTCAGCAGGGGATCAGGTAGTGAAATCCCAAAAGTGTCTGACTATTTGGCAGTTTTAATTATGAGGCCATCTCAAAGTCAGCAGAAATTACAAGAATACGATTTTCAAAAAAGTGAGTGAAATACTAATGGTGAATACTAATGGTAATAACTCCAAAGCAGGCATCATCACCTATGAGATAGATAGAGTGTAAACAGGGGAAATGAGATGTTCTGGACTGGCTTCTGACCTGTTAAATCATCATAATATACTTCTCTCTTATTTTTATATTAAAAGTGAGATAATATTAATCCCAAATGTATATTTTAAAAAGTTGCTATAAAAATAAAAATACTCATAATTTAAAAGAGTTCAGCCATGGGACATGCTCTCTGCAGGGCTGCTGGCTGTTTTCCCTGAGTCCCCGACTCCCAGCCCCACGAAGCAGTCCCTATCCTACCACTCTCCGATACCTGCTGCTTTCTGACCAGCTTTGCTTTTCATCTGTGCCTCCAGGAAATGTTTTCTCAGGTCTTGGCAAACAAGGTACATC
>NW_026659000.1:0-3750 GCF_009828535.3 Hylobates moloch | reverse complement strand
GGAGTATAAATCATGCTGCTATAAAGACACATGCACACGTATGTTTATTGCGGCACTATTCACAATAGCAAAGACTTGGAACCAACCCAAATGTCCAACAACAATAGACTGGATTAAGAAAAAGATGAGCATTTCTTCATGTGTCTTTTGGCTGCATAAATGTCTTCTTTTGAGAAGCATCTGTTCATATACTTTGCCCACATTCTGATGGGGTTGTTTTTTTTTTTTTCTTGTAAATTTGAGTTCATTGTAGATTCTGGATATTACCCTTTGTCAGATGAGTAGATTGCAAAAATTTTCTCCCATTCTGTAGGTTGCCTGTTCACTCTGATGGTAGTTTCTTTTGCTGTGCAGAAGCTCTTTAGTTTAATTAGATCCCATTTGTCAATTATGGCTTTTGTTGCCATTGCTTTTGGTGTTTTAGACATGAAGTCCTTGCCCATGCCTATGTCCTGAATGGTATTGCCTAGGTTTTCTTCGAGGGTTTTTATGGTTTTAGGTCTAACATGCAAGTCTTTAATCCATCTTGAATTAATTTTTGTATAAGGTGTAAGGAAGGGATCCAGTTTCAGCTTTCTACATATGGCTAGCCAGTTTTCCCAGCACCATTTATTAAATAGGGAATCCTATCCCCATTTCTTGTTTCTGCCAGGTTTGTCAAAGATCAGATAGTTGTAGATATGTGGCATTATTTCTGAGGGCTCTGTTCTGTTGCATTGGTCTATATCTCTGTTTTGGTACAAATACCATGCTGTTTTGGTGACTGTAGCCTTGTAGTATAGTTTGAAGTCAGGTAGCGTGATGCCTCCAGCTTTGTTCTTTTGGCTTACGATTGACTTGGAAATGCGGGCTCTTTTTTGGTTCCACATGAACTTTAAAGTAGTTTTTTCCAATTGTGTGAAGAAAGTCATTGGTAGCTTGATGGGGATGGCATTGAATCTATAAATTACCTTGGGCAGTATGGCCATTTTCACGATATTGATTCTTCCAACCCATGAGCATGGAATGTTCTTCCATTTGTTTGTATTCTCTTGTATTTCATTGAGCAGTGGTTTGTAGTTCTCCTTGAAGAGGTCCTTCACATCTGTTGTAAGTTGGATTCCTAGGTATTTTATTCTCTTTGAGGAAATTGCAAATGGGAGTTCACACATGATTTGGCTCTCTGTTTGTCTGTTATTGGTGTGTAAGAATGCTTGTGATTTCTGCACATTGATTTTATATCCTGAGACTTTGCTGAAGTTCCCTATCAGCTTAAGGAGATTTTGGGCTGAGACAATGGGGTTTTCTAGATATACAATCATGTCATCTGCAAAGAGGGACAATTTGACTTCCTCTTTTCCTAACTGAATACCTTTTATTTCCTTCTCCTGCCTGATTGCCTTGGCCAGAACTTCCAACACTATGTTGAATAGGAGTGGTGAGAGAGGGCATCCCTGTCTTGTGCCAGTTTTCAAAGGGAATGCTTCCAGTTTTTGCCCATTCAGTATGATATGGGCTGTGGGTTTGTCATAGATAGCTCTTATTATTTTGAGATATGTCCCATCAATACCTAATTTATTGAGAGTTTTTAGCATGAAGAGTTTTTGAATTTTGTCAAAGGCCTTTTCTGCATCTATTGAGATAATCATGTGGTTTTTGTCTTTGGTTCTGTTTATATGCTGGATTACATTTATTGATTTGCATAGGTTGAACCAGCCTTGCATCCCAGGGATGTAGGCCACTTGGTCATGGCCAATAAGCTCTTTGATGTGCTGCTGGATTCGGTTTGCCAGTATTTTATTGAGGATTTTTGCATCGATGTTCATCAGGGATATTGGTCTAAAATTCTTTTTTTGTTGTGTCTCTGCCAGGCATTGGTATCAGGATGATGCTGGCCTCATAAAATGAGTTAGGGAGGATTCCCTCTTTTTCTATTGATTGGAATAGTTTCAGAAGGAATGGTACCAGCTCCTCCTTATACCTCTGGTAGAATTCGGCTGTGAATCCAACTGGTCCTGGACTTATTTTGGTTGGTAAGCTATTAATTATTTCCTCAATTTCAGAGCCTGTTATTGGTCTATTCAGAGATTCAGCTTCTTCCTGGTTTAGTCTTGGGAGGGTGTATGTGTCGAGGAATTTATCCATTTCTTCTAGATTTTCTAGTTTATTTGCGTAGAGGTGTTTATAGTATTCTCTGATGGTGGTTTGTATTTCTGTGGGATTGGTGATGATATCCCCTTTGTCACTTTTTTTGCGTCTATTTGATTCTTCTCTCTTTTCTTCTTTATTAGTCTTGCTAGCGGTCTATCAATTTTGTTGATCTTTTCAAAAAACCAGCTCCTGGATTCATTGATGTTTTGAAGAGTTTTTTGTGTCTCTATTTCCTTCAGTTCTGCTCTGATCTTAGTTATTTCTTGCCTTCTGCTAGCTTTTGAATTTACTTGCTCTTGTTTCTCCAGTTCTTTTAATTATGATGTTAGGGTGTCAATTTTAGATCTTTCCTGCTTTCTCCTGTGGGCATTTAGTGCTATAAATTTCCCTCTACACACTGCTTTGAATGTGTCCCAGAGATTCTGGTATGTTGTGTCTTTGTTCTTGTTGGCTTCAAAGAACATCTTTATTTCTGCCTTCATTTTGTTATGTACCCAGTAGTCATTCAGGAGCAGGTTGTTCAGTTTCCATGTAGTTGAGCAGTTTTGAGTGTGTTTCTTAATCCTGAGTTCTAGTTTGATTGCACTGTGGTCTGAGAGACAGTTTGTTATAATTTCTGTTCTTTTACATTTGCTGAGGAGAGCTTTACTTCCAACTATGTGGTCAATTTTGGAATAGGTGTGGTGTGGTGCTGAAAAGAATGTATATTCTGTTGATTTGGGGTAGAGAGTTCTGTAGGTGTCTATTAGGTCCGCTTGGTGCAGAGCTGAGTTTAGTTCCTGAATATCCTTGTTAACTTTCTGTCTCATTGATCTGTGTAATGTTGATAGTGGGGTGTTAAAGTCTCCCATTATTATTGTGTGGGAGTCTAAGTCTCCAGGTCTCTGAGGACTTGCTTTATGAATCTGGGTGCTCCTGTATTGGGCACATATACATTTAGGATAGTTAGCTCTTCTTGTTGAAGTGATCCCTTTAGCATTATGTAATGGCCTTTGTGGGTTTAAAGTCTGTTTTATCCGAGACTAGGATTGCAACCCCTGTCTTTTTTTGTTTTCCATTTTCTTGGTAGATCTCCCTCCATCCCTTTATTTTGAGCCTATGTGTGTCTCTACAGGTGAGATGGGTTTCCTGAATACAGCACCCTGATAGGTCTTGACTCTTTATCCAATTTGCCAGTCTATGTCTTTTAATTGGAGCATTTAGCCCATTTACATTTAAGGTTAATATTGTTATGTGTGAATTTGATCCTGTCATTATGATGTTAGCTGGTTATTTTGCTCATTAGTTGATGCAGTTTCTTCCTAGCATCAATGGTCTTTACAATTTGGCATGTTTTTGTAGTAGCTGGTGCCGGTTGTTCCTTTCCATGTTTAGTGCTTCCTTCAGGAGCTCTTTTAGGGCAGGCCTGGTGGTGAGAAAATCTCTCAGCATTTGCTTGTCTGCAAAAGGATTTTATTTCTCCTCACATAGGAAGCTTAGTTTGGCTGGATATGAAATTCTGGGTTGAAAATTCTTTTCTTTAAGAATGTTGAATATTGGCCCCCACTCTCTTCTGGCTTGTAAAATTTCTGCGGAGAGATCAGCTGTTAGTCTGATGGGCTTCCCTTTGTGGGTAACCTG
>NW_026658999.1:0-3751 GCF_009828535.3 Hylobates moloch | reverse complement strand
AGAAGAAAGGAAGGGAGTGGAGTGGAATGGAATGGATTGCAATAGAAGGGAAATGAATGGAATGGAATGGAATGGAATGGAGTGGACTGGAATGGAGGTGAATGGGAAAGATTGGAATGTAGTTGCGTAGAGAGGAGTGGAGTCGAAAAGAGTGGATTTCAATGGAATGGAATGGAATGGAGTGGAGTGCAATTGAGGCGAATGGGAAGGAATGGAATACAGTGGAGTGGAAAGGAGTGGAGTGGAGAAGATTGGATATGAATTGAATGGAATCGAGTGGAATGTATTGGAGTTTTGA
This sequence comes from Hylobates moloch, assembly GCF_009828535.3. NCBI lineage: Eukaryota > Metazoa > Chordata > Mammalia > Primates > Hylobatidae > Hylobates > Hylobates moloch. The sequence goes on along the minus strand of NW_026658999.1, from coordinate 3,453 downwards.
AGATTGGATTCTCGTGGAAAAGAATGGAAAGGAATGGAATGGAAAGAAACGGAATGGAAAGGAATGGATTCGAATGGGAAGGAATGCAATGGTAAAAACAGCAGAGGAGTGCAGTGGAGAGGAATGGAGAAGAAAGGAAGGGAATTGAGTGCAGTGGAATGGAGTCGAGTGGAAAGGAGTGAAATGGAATGGAATGGAATAGAATGGAATGGAATGGAATGCAACGAAATGGAAGTGAACGGAATGGAATGGAATGGATGGAAGGGAGTGAACTGGAATGGAAGTGAATGGAAAAGAATGGAATGCAGTGGAGTGGAGAGGAGTGGAGTGGAGAAGAGTGGATTTCAAATGAATGGAATAGAATGGAATGGACTGGATTGGAGTATAGAGGAGTGGATTCAAGACGAAAAGAATGGAATGGAATGGTATGGAATGGAATGGATGGGAAAGGAAGGGAAAGGAATGGAATGGAATGGAATGGAGCGGAAGGGAATGAAATGGAGGGGAATGGAATGGAATGGAATAGAATGGAATGGAATGGAATGGAATGGAATGGAGTGGACTTGAATGGAGGTGAATGGGAAGGAATGGAATGCAGTGGAGTGTAGAGGAGTGTAGTGAAGAAGAGTGAATTTGAACGGAATAGAATGAAGCAGAGTGGACTGGAGAGGATTCTGGCGGAAAAGAATGGAATGGAATGGAATAGAATGGAACGGAATGGAATGGAATGTAATTGAATGGAATGGAATTGAAGGGCGAAAAGTAAGTAGAGTGTATTGTAGTTCAATGGAGAAGAAAAGAATGTAGTGGAATGGAGTGTTATGGAGTGAAATGGAACGGAATGGAAAGGAATGGAATGGAATGGATTCGAATGGATTAAACTATAACAGAGGCGAAAGGGAAGGAATGGAATACTGTGGATTGGAGAGGGGTGGAGTGGATTTGAGTGCATTTGAATTGAATACAATGGAACGTAATGGATTGGATTACAATGGAGTGGATTCTAGTCGAAAAGAATGGAATGGAGTGGAATGGAATGGAATGGAATGGAGTGGAATGGAAAGTAATAGGAATGGAATGGAATGCAATGGAATGGAATGGAATGGAATGGCATGGAATGGAATGGAATGGCATGGAATGGAATGGAATGGAATGGAATGTAAAGGAATGGAATGGAATGGAATACAATGGAATGGAATGGAATTGAATGGAAAAAAGTGCAGTAGAGTACAGAGGAATGGAATGGAGAAGAAAGGAAGGGAGTGGAGTGGACTGGAATGGAATGCAATGGAATGGAATGGAAAGGAATGGAATAGAATGGAACAGAAAGGAAGAGAATGGAAATTAATGGAATGGAATGGAATGGAGTGGCCTGGACTGGGGGGGAATGGGAACAAATGCAACGCACTGGAGTGGAGAGCACTGGAGTGGAGAAGAGAGTGTTTGAATGGAATGGAAAAGAATGGAATGGATTGGAATGGAATGGAATGCAGTGGAATGGAATGGAATGGAATGAAATGGAATGGAATGGAAAAAATTGCATTCATGTGTAGTGGAGTGGAATGGAGAAGAAATGAAGGGAGTGGAGGGAGTGGAATGCAGTAGAATGGAATGAAATGGAATGGAATGGAATGGAATGGAATGGAATGGAATGGAATGCAATGGATTGGAATGGAGTGGACTGGAACGGAGGTGAATGGAAGGGAAAGGATTGAAGTGGAGTGGAGAGATCTGTAGGGGAGAAGAGTGTATATGAATTGAATGGAATGGAATGGAGTGCGCTGGAGTGGAGCGGAGGGTATTGTAGTGGAAAAGAATCGAATGGAATGGAATTGAATGGAATGGAAAGGATTAGAATGGAATGGAATGTAAAAAAGGGCAGTGCAGTGCATTGGAGTGGAATGGAAAAGAAATGAACAGAGTGGAGTACAGTGGAATGGAGGGTAATGGAATGGAATGGAATGGAATGGAAATGAAAACCAAGCAGTGAAGTGTTGTGGAATGTAATGGAGAACAAAGGAATTTAGAGGAGTGCAGTGGAATGGAATGGAAAGGAATGGAATGGAATGGAATGGAATGGAAAGGAATGGAATGGAATGGAGTGGAATGGAATGGAATAGAGTGGACTGAACTGGAGGCTAATGTGAAGGAATGAAACACAACGGAGTGGAGAGGAGTGGAGTGTAGAACAATGGATTTGAATTGAATGGAATGATTTGAGTGGAGTGGACTGCAGTGGAGTGGATTCTAGTGGAAAAGAATGGAATGGAATGGAATGGAAAAAAGTGCACTGGAGTGCAGTGGAGTGGAGTGGAGAAGAAAGGAAGGCAGTGGTGTGGAGTGTAATGGAGTGGAACAGAATAGAAGGGAATGGAATGGAGTGGAAAGGAATGGAATGGAGTGGATTGGAATGTAGGAAAATGGGTTGGAATGGAATGAATTATAGTAGAAAGTATTGGAGTGGAGGAGTGGATTTGAATTGAATGTAATGAAAAGGAATGCATTGCAGTGGAGTGGATTGTACTGGAAAAGAATGGAATGGAATGCAATGGAATGGAATGAAATGGAATGGATTGGAATGGAATGGAATGGAATGGAATGGAAAAAGTGCTGTGGAGTGTAGTGGTGTGGAATGGAGAAGAAAGGAATGGAGTGGAGGGTATTGGAATGGATAGGAATGGAATGAAATGGAATGGAATTGAATGGAATGGAATGAAGTGGACAGGAATGGAGGCGAATGGGAAATAATGGAATGCAGCAGAGTGGAGAAGAGTGGAGTGGGGAAGAGTGGTTTTGAAATGAAAGCAATGGAATGGATGGGAGTGGAGTGGACAGGATTCTAGTGTAAAAGAATGGAGTGGAATTGAATGGAAATGAGTGGAATGGAATGGAAATGAATGGAATAGAATGCATTGCAATGGAATTTAATGGAATGGAATGGAATGGAATGCATTGCGATTGAATAGAATGGAATGAAATGGAATTGAATGGAATGGAGTGGAACGGAATGGAATGGAATGGAATGGAATGAAATGGAAAAAAAATGCAGTGAATTGCAATGGAGAAGAATGGAGAAGAAAGGAAGGGAGGGGTGTGGACTGGAATGGAGTGGAATGTAATGTAATGGAATGAAATGGAATGGAAAGGACTGGAATGGAGGCGAATGGGAGGGAATGGAATGCCCTCGTTTGGAGAGGAGTGGAGTGCAGAAGAGTGGATTTGAATTGAATGGAATGGAAAGAAATCGATTTGAGTGGAATGGAGTTTATTCTATTGGAAAAGAATGGCATGGAACGGAATGGAATGGAAAGGAATGAAATGGAATGGAATGCAACAGAATGGAAAGGAATGGAATGCAATGGAAAGAAGTGCAGTGGAGTGCAGTGGAGAGGCACAGAGCAGAAAAGAAGGGAGTGCAGTTGAGTGGAATGGAGTGGAATGGAATGGAATGGA
>NW_026658998.1:0-3751 GCF_009828535.3 Hylobates moloch | reverse complement strand
AGATCCCATTTGTCAATTTTGGCTTTTGTTGCCATTGCTTTTGGTGTTTTAGACATGAAGTCCTTGCCCACGCCTATGGCCTGAATGGTATTGCCTAGGTTTTCTTGTAGGATTTTAATGGTTTTAGGTCTAACATTTAAGTCTTTAATCCATCTTGAATTAATTTTTGTATAAGGTGTAAGGAAGGGATCCAGTTTCAGCTTTCTACATATGGCTAGCCAGTTTTCCCAGCACCATTTATTAAATAGGGAATCCTTTCCCCATTTCTTGTTTTTGTCAGGTTTGTCAAAGATCAGATAGTTGTAGATATGCGGCATTATTTCTGAGGGCTCTGTTCTGTTCCATTGATCTATGTCTCTGTTGTGGTACCAGTACCATGCTGTTTTGGTTACTGTAGCCTTGTAGTATAGTTTGAAGTCAGGTAGCATGATGCCTCCAGCTTTGTTCTTTTGGCTTAGGATTGACTTGGCGATGCGGGCTCTTTTTTGGTTCCATATGAACTTTAAAGTGGTTTTTTCCAATTCTGTGAAGAAAGTCATTGGTAGCTTGATGGGGATGGCATTGAATCTATAAATGACCTTGGGCAGTATGGCCATTTTCACGATATTGATTCTTCCAACCCATGAGCATGGAATGTTCTTCCATTTGTTTGTAACCTCTTTTATTTCATTGAGCAGTGGTTTGTAGTTCTCCTTGAAGAGGTCCTTCACATCCCTTGTAAGTTGGATTCCTAGGTATTTTATTCTCTTTGAAGCAATTGTGAATGGGAGTTCACTCATGATTTGGCTCTCTGTTTGTCTGTAAAGCCTGGCAGAGACATAACCAAAAAAGAGAATTTCAGACCAATATCCTTGATGAACATTGATGCAAAAATCCTCAATAAAATACTGGCAAACCGAATCCAGCAGCACATCAAAAAGCTTATCCACCATGATCAAGTGGGCTTCATCCCTGGGATGCAAGGCTGGTTCAACATACGCAAATCAATAAATGTAATCCAGCATATAACCAGAACCAAAGACAAAAACCACATGATTATCTCAATAGATGCAGAAAAGGCCTTTGACAAAATTCAACAACTCTTCGTGCTAAAAACTCTCAATAAATTAGGTATTGATGGGACGTATCTCAAAATAATAAGAGCTATCTATGACAAGCCCACAGCCAATATCATACTGAATAGGCAAAAACTGGAAGCATTCCCTTTGAAAACTGGCACAAGACAGGGATGCCCTCTCTCACCACTCCTATTCAACATAGTGCTGGAAGTTCTGGCCAGGGCAATCAGGCAGGAGAAGGAAATAAAGGGTATTCAATTAGGAAAAGAGGAAGTCAAATTGTCCCTGTTTGCAGATGACATGATTGTATATCTAGAAAACCCCACTGTCTCAGCCCAAAATCTCCTTAAGCTGATTAGCAACTTCAGCAAAGTCTCAGGATACAAAATCAATGTACAAAAATCACAAGCATTCTTGTACACCAATCACAGACAAACAGAGAGCCAAATCATGAGTGGATTAAATTTTTAAATGCCCCCACGCTGTACAGAGAGCTAGCGATTAAAATACTCATGCTACTATTTTTTAAATACTAATAATAGCGTAGCCCTTCCCATAATAAGTTCTAAGTCTACTGGAGGAATCAACCACTTAAATATTTACAGCAAAAATATGCTATAAGCAAAAGCATTATTAATAAGTTAATATTTACGTAATACTACTATGTGCCAGACATTGATTCAAGCACATTATACGTTTTAGTTCATCTGATGTGTTCAGTACTCCTGTGAGGTTTTTAGCCTTATTTTACAGAGGAAGCTGAGGCTCAGAGAGGTTATATAACTCCCTCCAGAGTCACACAGAGTTAAGTGCTAGAGCCAGACTTTGAACCAGGCAACCTAGCCCAAGCTTGTTCTCTTACCAAGGCGTATTTGTATGGCAAATACAATAGGAGGAATATGTAGTAAGTAACTACAGGAATTGAACCATGGCAGTAAGGATGGGAGCAGAAATTTAAAGTGAAGAGAGACCTAAAATACATCTGACGGTAGAATTAATAGGATTTGGTGGGCAATTAGATAGGAAGAAGATACGGAAGGAAGATGGTAGAGTTTCTGGCTAAGCAAAATGGGAGATGGTAATTAATCAAGATGCCGAATTTTGAAGTAGACAAAAGTGGGAGGAGAGTAGATGAAGATAAAACTCTCATTTCTTGTTGAGAGGGTTAAAAGCAGTAAGAGGTAAACATTCAATCAAAAGTATGCATTTTAGGAAAAAGCCTATGCACAATAAGGACAACTGTTTATATTGTGAATCATCAACTTGAAGAAGACGTATGAGAATACACTCATCTGATATGACTTTGTAAAACTTTTGAAGTTTCTGAAGTTAAAAACATCTATCATGAGCTGTAGCTATAAGCAAATGTTCAAATGTTTTACTACAAGAGTATACAAAAATGCTTAATGTGGGGCCCCATATACAATATGTTCTCAGGAAATCTTTCATAGAACTTTCTTAAATGAGGAGGGATCTTGGAATGCAAGTATTCCAACTTCCTCATTTCACAAATAAAGGAATTTGTGTCAAGTCAAATTAAATATTTTTATTTCTTAATTTAATACCTATACCTACATAATAAAAGGAACTGAGGTAGTCATTGCATAAAGTAGAAAGAAGTGTAATACAGAGTTCTTATTCTCAAGAAATTTACACTTTAATTGGGGAAATAATATAGTGTATAAAATAGATGCTCTTCTGGTCTTCACAGAATCCATTCCCTCTTTTTGGTCACAAGATCTGGCATTTTTTCATCCCTCTTCTACTCTCACTGATTTATGTGAGGCTAAATACATCCCTGGCTCTAGGTGACACAGCCTAGCCAATAAGAGGTGGCATGGTGACAATAACTGATCCAGGGGTGGGCTCATGACACAGTCACAATAAAAGCAAATTAGACCAAGTTTTTCTGAAACTTTTCCTGATTTTTTAAATTACCTGCATAATTGAAATTTGTTCTTTCAACCTGAATTTCAGTATTGGATGTCAGTTGTTCTGTATCTTTCTTTCCCTGATATAAATGATACCCTACTTTGATCTTAATATGTCCTTTTACCTTCATTTCAGAGAATATTTCCTGCATTCTATTCTTCTGCATTCAGGAACACAATTGCCTAGTATTGCATTATCTTTTGTGTCTTCTATTTCTACTGCCTTGTCTTCTATTTATTTTGTCCCCTCTGCACATGCTGAGATAGCTTAAATATTCTCCATGCCTATTTTCAGCTCTAAATATTCTGCTTCTTGCTATCCCTAATTAATTTTTTAATTTAATAGTAGGCCTTTGTCTCTACAATCTCCCTTTACCTCTCACATGTCATTTACCACTTGTATTCTTGAATTTATATTCTTAGTGGAGTCTTTTATAACTTGTAGTACATATAAAGAATCTCCTTATTCTTCCAGATTTGGAGGGGCTTCTGCTATTTAATTAATTAATTAATTATTTTTGCTGTGTTCCTTTGTTTCCACCTACCTACTTTCTATTATTGATTTATCTATATATCTACCTACTTAATTTAGCTGCAATATTGTCACATTATTTTCTGATATTTTATTTCATCCTGCTAATGCTGCATATGGGCAGCTTTATGCAAATCTGTTTGCTCAGAAATTGTGTGAGCAAATTTTCATTGACACCTTTATCACCTAAGGTAAGGCTGTCCTTCTCCCTGTTGGAGGGCTGGGTGTTG
>NW_026658997.1:0-3752 GCF_009828535.3 Hylobates moloch | reverse complement strand
GGTTCTCAGTCTTTAGTAAACATAAGAAAATTCATGCTGGAGAGAAACACTACAAATGAGAAGAATGTGGCAAAGGCTTCAACCGGTCCTCAAACCTTATGGAACATAAGAGAATTCGTACTGATGAGAAACCCTACAAATGTGAAGAATGTGATAAAGACTTCAACTTCTCCTCACTCCTCACACCTTACTACTCATAAAAGAATTCATACTGGAGGAAAAACCCTACAAATGTGAAAAATGTGACAAAGCTATTAATTAATTCTCAACCCTTACTGAACATAAGGGAATTTATACAGGAGGGAAACCTTACAAATGTGAAGAATGTGGCAAGCCTTTTAGCTGTTCCTCAATCCTTACTAAACATTCATATAATTCATACTGGAGGGAATTCTTACAATTGTGTGGAATGTGGCAAAGCCTTTAACCAGTCCTTAAGCCTTACTACATAAAAGACAACTCATACTGGGGAGAAACCATGCACGTGGGAAAGCCTCTAAGAGATCCTCAATTCTTGAGAGACATAAGCTAATTCATACACGAGAGAGACTCTACAAACCTGAAAGATGTGGCCATGCTTTTGGCAACACCTCAGACTTTTCTGAATATAAAAGAAATCATACTGATGAGAAATCCTAGAAATGTGAAGAATATGACAAAGCCTTTAAATGGCTGTCACACTTGATCGTAGGTAAGATAACTCATACTGGAGAAAACTACTAGAATAAACAATGTGGCAAACATTTAACCAGTGCTCATGCCTTATTGCAAAGGAAAGCATTTACACTAGCCTGGGCAACAGAGAAAGACTCTGTCTGGAAAAAAAAAATTTTGTAAATGCCAGTAATACCTTCTCACAGCTTATTAAATATCAGAGTTCATACTAAAAAGTATTAAAAGTGCAATTACTGTCACTAGATCTTTCAGAAAATAAAAGCCGTTAAAAGTACAGAATAATATTTATTTTGAGGAAACACATTATAAATATTAAGAGGGTTGTAGTATGTGTGCTTGTATCACTGATTTTATTGTACACATTTTGTACTACAGGAAAACCTGAGGTAGTTGTTCCAACTTTGCTCAGCATCAGAGAATTTATATTGAAGAATAACCCTGCAAATTTAATAAATTTGGAAAAACATTTTTTCAAAAACTACAGATTATAAAACACAAAAGCATTTATACTAAAATATATTTTTGCAGATATAGTAAATATAAAAAATATTTAATCCGAAATTAAGTTTATGTAAATATCAGATAATTCACAGTAGAAATATCTGTCTCTCAAACATCAGACATTACACTAAATCAGACTGCTGAGTATAGGAAAAAATCCAAAACTAAAGTTGGTAAAAAGAAAAATTATTTGTATATAACTTTAAAATGAGTAGATCTTTGAAGAGTTATAATTAAATTTAAAGTATACTTTTTTCTTAAAAATACAGATATTTTGCCAGACACATTGGCTTACTGTGGCCAATACTTTGTGATGCCAAGGTAGGCAGATCACCTGAGGTCAGGGGTTCAAGACCAGCCTTGCCAACATGGTGGAATCCCATGTTTACTAAAAAGAAATACAAAAATTAGCCAAGCTCTGCCTTCCAGGTTCACACCATTCTCCCCCCTCAGTCTCCTGATTAGGTGGGACTACAGGCACCCACCACCACTCCCAGCTAATTTTTTGTATTTTTAGTACAGATGGGGTTTCACCACATTAGCCAGGATGGTCTTGATCTCCTGACCTAGTGATATGCCCACCTTGGCCACCCAAAGTGCTGGGATTACAGGCATGAGCCACAGCACCTGGCCTAATAACAGAAGTCTTTAGAAGAGCAAAAATGTATAAAATGTATAATGACATTGAATAAGTAATAATAAATCTGCTAACCATAAAAACCCTGGATCATATGAAATCACAGCCAAGTTTTGCCACATATACAAAGATAAGCTGGTCCTAAGCCTACTGAATGTATTCCAAAAAATCAAGGTGGGATTTCACCCTAACTAATTATGTGAAATCAGTGAAATATGAAACCAAAATCTAGTGAAGACTCCGCAAAAAAGGAAACTATAGGTCAATATTCTGGGTGAATATTGGAACAATAATCCTCCATGAAATACTAGCAAACTGAATTCAAAAGCAAATCAGAAAGTTATTTTGCTACATTCATGTGAGCTTTTCCATATATACGAAGGTGTTTCATCATATGCAAGTCAATAAGTGTGATTCACCATGTAAAGATAATTAAAAGAAAAAAATTAACAATAGGGGCAGAAAAGGCATTCAAGAAAACCCAATATTGACTCAAAAATGTTGTCAACACACTGGACATTGATGAAAATATCTTAATAAGTCATCTATGACAAATTCTTAGCCAACATCATACTAAAAGAGCAAAAACTGGAAGTATTCTCCATGAGAATAAAAATAAGAATATCCATTCTAAAAAGTCCTATTGAAGTTATGAAATCCTAGCCAGAGAAATAAAAGGAATCCAAACAGAAAACAAAGAAAGTCAAATTATCTTTACTGGTGAAAGAATTGTCCACCTAGAATACTTTAAAGATTTCACCAAAAGACTTCTAAGCCTGAAAAAAGACTTCAAAAAAAATCTCAGAATACAAAATCAACACAAATGCATAGCATTTCTGTACACCAATAATATTCAAACTGAGAACAAAATAAAAAACACAGCTCTATTTACAATAGCCACAAACAAAGAAAAAACCTAGAAATCAAGAGGGTAAAATATGTCTACAAAGAACAACAAAACATTGCTGAAAGAAATGAGAGGCAATGCAAATAAATGGAAAAATATTGTTCATGGATTCAAATAATATAATTAAAATGGTCATTCTGCCTAAAGCAACCTACAGATTAAGTGCTATTTTTATCAGACTATCCATGACAATTTTTATAGAATTAGAAAAAGAAAACTATTCTAAAATATGTGCAAAAGAATTAAAGAGCTCAAACAGCCAAGACAACTTCAGACTAAAAGAGTAAATCTGGGCTGAGTGTGGTGGCTCATGCCTGTCATCTCAGCCCTTTGGGAGGCTGAGGTGGATGGATCACCTGAGGTCAGAAGTTTGAGACCAGCCTGGCCAACATGGTGAAACCTGCATCTCTACTAAATACAAAAAATTAGCCAGGTGTGGTGGTGCATGCCTGTAATCCCAGCTACTTGGGAGGCTGAGGCAAGAGAACCATTTGAACCTGGGAGGTGGAGGTTGCAGTGAGCCAAGATTGCCTCAGAGTAACCAGTATAACATGATTCTGGTACAAAAATAAACATCTAGACCAATGAAATGGAAGAGAGAGTACTGAATTAAGCTATACTTTGCAATCAGGTTATTTTTACAAAGCCAACAGAAATAAATCAAAGGAGAATTAACTCCCTATTCAGTAGCTAATACTGGGAAAACTGTTTAGTCATATGTGGAAGAAAACTGGACTCCTACATTTTCTATATAAAAAATAAAAACGACATAGATTAAAGACTTGATCTGTGAGTCTCCAAGCTACAAAAATCTTAGAACACTTAGATAATATTGGCCTCTGGAAAGAATTTATGACTAACATCTAACATGAGTGCAACAAAAATAAAAATAAAGAATGGCATCTAAGCCAAAGAGCTTCTGCACAGTAAAAGAAACTGAACAAAGTAAACAGATGACCTACAGTATGAAATAAAATATTTGCAAACTGCAGACAATGAAGGATTAATGTGCAGAATCTATAATACATTTAA
>NW_026658996.1:318-3752 GCF_009828535.3 Hylobates moloch | reverse complement strand
AAAAAAAAACATCTACATGTGTTAACGTACGATTTTTAGAAGGCATAAATGTATGTCTACAATTAACTGTGGTTGTATAAGATGTAAAAGCTAAGTACTTGAGGGAGATAAAAGAAAGCAAAGATGGAACAGAGTTATTCCAATCAGACTATGACCAGAATCAGGTTTAAGAACAATGGGTAAATATTTCCAGGAGACATAAGTTGTACACATTTGTCTTGAAAGTGGTAGGTGTCATGGTTCTATGGGAAAGAATAAGAGGAAGATATAACACAAAAAATTGTCACTTAGCCAGGCATGATGGCACACACCTGTCGTCTCAGCTATTCAGAGACAGGTGGAAGGATGCTGTGGTTCTATGGAAAAGAATAGGAGGAAGATATAACACACACAAAAAAATTGTCACTTAGCCAGGCATGGTGTTGCACATCTGTAGTCTCAGCTACGCAGACTGAGGTGGGAGGCTCACTTGAGCCCAGGAGGCAAAGGTTATAGTGAGCCGAGATTGCGCCACTGTACTCCAGCCTGGGTGACAGAGCAAGACTCTGTCTCAAAAATATGTATATATATTGTTACCTTCTAGAGTTCCAAGGTAGAAATAAGGAGAGTGTGCTTGAAATTTGCATTGCTAACACATTTCCTAAGATGTATCAAAGAAAAAAAAAGCACAGTTAAAATGGGAGTCAGTGAGAGGTTTAGCAGTTTTCATTTGATAAATGAATTAAAGAATTAATTGAAAAGGGGCAGCGTTAGGTGGAATTCAGGTGAATGAGTTAAAACTGTCAAGAACCATGAAGAGTCTGAGATTTTACCCTACTTGCAAGCTGACAAGTTAGCCTGCAAAAGTCATGAGATCCTATAGCAGAGATAAAGGGTTTAATTACTCAGGACCCAGCAGGCCACATGAACATCATTTTTGCTTTAGCTACACTTCCCACCCAAGTGCCATGGGGGTGATGCAGAAGGGGCCCCGTGTATACTGCACATGCGGTAGGTTTGCATCACAGCTGAGAAATGCTGAACTTACAAAACCTGAATCTTTTATAATGGGGCAGTAAGCAAACCTGTCTGACCTTGCTCCAGAGGAAGACATTATTTTATTATACTGGACAGTAAGCAAACCTGCATCCTTGAAACGATGATCCAGAACAAAAAGACAGTTGTTTCTGCTCACCAGATAGAAAAAAAATGCAAGAGACCTATGGAGAATTTTCTCCAAACAAGTGGAGGATAGAAAGGCCTACAGAATGAGTGCATGTGAAAACAATAATTAAGAGATGAAGGACTATCACCGGGCAGTAAATGAAATAAATGAGGGGAAAATAGTATAGCTTAAGTAGGTGAGAAAACGTCAAGCAAAACTACTCTGAATTAGTTATCTGTTGCTGCATAATAAAATTACCCCCAAAGCTTAGTGATTTAAAACAATAAAAATTTATTTTCTCACATAGTTTCATGGGTCAGGAATCTGAGAGCAGCTTACCTGGGTAGTTCTGTTTCAGGTTCTCTCATGAGGTTACAGTCTAGATGTTGGCTGGGATTACAGTTACCTGAAGGCTTGACTGGGACTAGCAGATTCACTTTTAAGCTGATCATTCATTCACAGGCCTGGCAAGGTGGTGCTGGGTGTTGTCAGGAAGCTTCAGTTGTTGACCACGTAGACCTCTGAATAGGGCTGTGTGAGAGTCCTCACGACATGCAAGCTGGCTTCCCACAGAGCAAACGATCCAACAAGAGAGATCAAAGAAGAAGTCACAATGCCTTTTATGATCTAGTCTCAGAAGACTTCCTCTCACTCCTGCTATATTTTATTCATTAGAAGCAAGTCACTAAGTCGAGCTCACACTCAAAAGAAGGAAAATTAAGCTTCACATATTGAAGGATGTAATATCAAAGACTTAGGCCGGGCGCAGTGGCTCACGCCTGTAATCCCAGCACTTTGGGAGGCCGAGGCGGGCGGATCACGAGGTCAGGAGATCGAGACCATCCTGGCTAACACGGTGAAACTCCACCTCTATTAAAAAGATTTAAAAAAAAAATTAGCCGGGCCCGGCGGCGGGCGCCTGTAGTCTCAGCTACTCGAGAGGCTGAGGTAGGAGAATGGTGTGAACCCGGAAGGCGGAGCTTGCAGTGAGCCTAGATAGCGCCACTGCAGTCCGGCCTGGGCGAAACAGCGAGACTCTGTCTCAAAAAATAAATAAATAAATAAATAAATAATAAAAAAAGGAATATCAAAGACTTTGTGGATATATTTTAAAACCACTACACAGTCCAAGTTGAAGCATCTGGCATGATGATGGAGAATATTATTGATGTGCAAAAAGTGCTATCACTATTAGTGAGACTGTAGTTAAAACAAGAGACAGGTCCTAGAGTAGAGTGAGAAGAGATGACATAATATACCCAAGTTGCAAAATTTCTGTATAGGCATACATCAAACCCAGGGGTTTGGTTCCAGACCACTGCAATAAAGAGAATATCACAATAAAGCAAGTCACACAAATATTTTGGTTTCCTGGTGCATATGAAAGTTACGTTTATACTATACTGTAGTCTATTCAGTGTGTAATAGCATTGTGTCTACAAAACAATGTATATACATTAATTTTAAAATATTTTATTGCTAAAAATGCTAATGATCATCTAAGCTGTCAGCGAGTCATAATCTTCTTGTTGAGGATCTTGACTCAATGTTGATAGCTGCTGACTGATCAGGTGGGTAGCTGTTGAAAATATATAGATATATATGTTGAGATAGGGTCTCATTTTGTCACCCAGGCTTGAGTATAGTGTTACAATCTAGGCTTATTGAAGACTTCGTCTCCTAGGCGTAAGCCATCCTCCTACCTCAGCCTGCTAAGTAGCTGGGACTACAGGCACGCACCACCATGCCTGGCTAATTTTTATATATTTTTTTCGTACAGGTGGGATTTCACCTTGTTGTCCAGGCTGGTCTCCAGCTCCTGAGTTCAAGCAATCCACCCATCTCAGCCTCCCAAAGTGCTGGGATTACAGGCATGAGCCACTGCGACCAGCTGGCTGTAAGAATATTTTAAAATAAGACAACAATGAAGTTTGTTGCATCAATTGACTTTTCCTGTTATGAAAAATCTCCCTGTAGCATGTGATGCTGTTTGACAGCACTCTATTTATCACAGAACTTCTTTTAAAACTGGAATCCGGCTGGGTATGGTGGCTTATGCCTGTAATCACAGCAGCACTTTGGGAAGCCAAGGTGGGTGGATTGCTTGAGTCCAGGAGTTCAAGACCAGCCTGGGCAACATGGTAAAACTCTAAAAACAACAATAACAACAAATATATATATGTACATATAACTTTTAAGTCTTTCATTTAAGAAATATATTTTATAAGGCTTTAGCTGTCATAAGTCAGGAGTAAAATATATTTTCCTGTATATATTATAGAAAATATAT
>NW_026658996.1:0-218 GCF_009828535.3 Hylobates moloch | reverse complement strand
GTCTCCAGCTCCCAGCCCCAGCGACACAGAAGACGAGTGATTTCTGCATTTCTGCTTGAGGTACTGGTTTCATCTCACTAGGGAGTGCCTAACAGTGGGTGCAGGACAGTTGGTGAAGCGCACTGTGCGCGAGCCGAAGCAGGGCGAGGCATTGCCTCACTCGGGAAGCGCAAGGGGTCAGGGAGTTCCCTTTCCTAGTCAAAGAAAGGGGAAACAGA
>NW_026658995.1:1578-3753 GCF_009828535.3 Hylobates moloch | reverse complement strand
TTTTTTTTTTTTTTTTTTAGTTTTTCTCATTTTTCTAGTTTTCCTTTTTTCCTCAGAAATGCCATTCCTGACTATCCAATTTAAAATGAGTCTCTTAGCCAGACACAGTGGCTCATACCTGTAATACCAGCACTTTGGGAGGCTGAGGGGGGTAGGTCTCTTGAGGCCAGGAGTTCTAGACCAGCCTGGCCAACACAGCAAAACCCCGTCTCTACCAAAAATATAAAAATTATCTAGGTGTGGTGGCGTGTGCCTGTAGTCCCAGCTACTTAGAAAGCTGAGGCAGGAGACTCCTCAAGTGGGTCCCTGACCCCCAAGCAGCCTAACTGGGAGGCACCTCCCAGTAGGGGCAGGCTGACACCTCACACAGCCAGGTACTCCTCTGAGACAAAACTTCCAGAGGGACGATCAGGCAGCAGCATTCGCGGTTCATGAAAATCTGCTGTTCTGAAGCCACCGCTGCTGACACCCAGGCAAACAGGGTCTGGAGTGAACCTCTAGCAAACTCCAACAGACCTGCAGCTGAGGGTCCTGTCTGGTAGAAGGAAAACTAACAAACAGAAAGGACATCCACACCAAAAACCCATCTGTACATCACCATCATCAAAGACCAAAAGTAGATAAAACCACAAAGATGGGGAAAAAACACAGCAAAAAAAATGGAAACTCTAAATAGCAGAGTGCCTCTCCTCCTCCAAAGGAACGCAGTTCCTCACCAGCAATGGAACAAAGCTGGACAGAGAATGACTTTGACGAGTTGAGAGAAGAAGGCTTCTGACGATCAAACTACTCTGAGCTACAGGAGGAAATTCAAGCCAAAGGCAAAGAAGTTAAAAACTTTGAAAAAGAATTAGACGAATGTATAACTAGAATAACCAATACAAAGAAGTGCTTAAAGGAGCTGATGGAGCTGAAAGCCAAGGCTCGAGAACTATGTGAAGAATGCAGAAGCCTCAGGAGCCAATGCGATCAACTAGAAGAAAGGGTATCGCTGATGGAAGATGGAATGAATGAAATGAAGTGAGAAGGGAAGTCTAGAGAAAAAAGAATAAAAAGAAATTAACAAAGCCTCCATGAAATATGGGACTATGTGAAAAGACCAAATCTACGTCTGATTGGCATACCTCAAAGCGACGGGGAGAATGGAACCAAGTTGGAAAACACTCTGCAGGACATTATCCAGGAGAACTTCCCCAATCTAGCAAGGCAGGCCAACATTCAGATTCCGGAAATACAGAGAACGCCACAAAGATACTCCTCGAGAAGAGCAACTCCAAGACACATAATTGTCAGATTCACCAAAGTTGAAATGAAGGAAAAAATTTTAAGAGCAGCCAGACAGAAAGGTCGGGTTACTCACAAAGGGACGCCCATCAGACTAACAGCTGATCTCTCGGCAGAAATTCTACAAGCCAGAAGAGAGTGGGGGCCAATATTCAACATTCTTAAACCAAAGAATTTTCAACCCAGAATTTCATATCCAGCCAAACTAAGCATCATAAGTGAAGGAGATATAAAATCCTTTACAGACAAGCAAATGCTGAGAGATTTTGTTACCACCAGGCCTGCCCTAAAAGAGCTCCTGAAGGAAGCACTAAACATGGAAAGGAACAACTGGTACCAGCCACTGCAAAATCATGCCAAATTGTAAAGACCATCGATGCTAGGAAGAAACTACATCAACTAACGAGCAAAATAACCAGCTAACATCATAATGACAGGATCAAATTCACACATAACAATATTAACTTTAAATGTAAATGGACTAAATGCTCCAATTAAAAGACACAGACTAGCAAATTGGATAAACAGTCAAGACCCATCAGTGTGCTGTATTCAGGAAACCCATCTCATGTGCAGAGACACACGTAGACTCAAAATAAAAGGATGGAGGGGTGGAGCCAAGATGGCCGAATAGGAACAGCTCCAGTCTCCAGCTCCCAGCCCCAGCGACACAGAAGACGGGTGATTTCTGCATTTCTGCTTGAGGTACCGGTTTCATCTCACTAGGGAGTGCCTAACAGTGGGTGCAGGACAGTCGGTGAAGCGCACTGTGCGCGAGCCAAAGCAGGGCGAGGCATTGCCTCACTCGGGAAGCGCAAGGGGTCAGGGAGTTCCCTTTCCTAGTCAAAGAAAGGGGAAACAGACGGCACCTGGAATATCGGGTCAGTCCCA
>NW_026658995.1:0-1478 GCF_009828535.3 Hylobates moloch | reverse complement strand
AGGCTCCACCTCTGGGGGCAGGGCACAGACAAACAAAAACTCAGCAAGAACCTCCACAGACTTAAAGGTCCCTGTCTGACTGACAGCTTTGAAGAGAGTAGTGGTTCTCCCAGCACGCAGCTGGAGATCTGAGAACGGACAGACTGCCTCCTAAAGTGGGTCCCTCACCCCTGAGCAGCCTAACTGGGAGGCACGCCCCCAGTAAGGACAGACTGACACCTCATTCAACCGGGTACTCCTCTGAGACAAAACTTTCAGACGAACTATCAGACAGCTGACTTTGTGGTCTCACGAAAATCCGCTGTTCTGCAGCCACCGCTGCTGACACCCAGCCAAACAGGGTCTGGAGTGGACCTCTAGTAAACTCCAACAGACCTGCAGCTGAGGGTCCTGTCTGGTAGAAGGAAAACTAACAAACAGAAAGGACATCCACACCAAAAACTCATCTGTACATCACCATCATCAAAGACAAAAAGTAGATAAAACCACAAAGATGGGGAAAAAACAGAGCAAAAAAACTGGAAACTCTAAAAAACAGAGCACCTCTCCTCCTCCAAAGGAACGCAGTTCCTCACCAGCAACGGAACAAAGCTGGATGGAGGATGACTTTGATGAGTTGAGAGAAGAAGGCTTCAGACGATCAAACTACTCTGAGCTACGAGAGGAAATTCAAAACAATAGCAAAGAAGTTAAAAACTTTGAAAAAAAATTAGAAGGATGGATAACTAGAATAACCAATGGAGAGAAGGGCTTAAAGGAGCTGATGGAGCTGAAAGCCAAGTTTCGAGAACTACGCGAAGATTGCAGAAGCCTCAGTAGCAGATGCGATCAACTGGAAGAAAGGGTATCGCTGATGGAAGATGAAATGAATGAAATGAAGAGAGAAGGGAAGTTTAGAGAAAAAAGAATAAAAAGAAATGAACAAAGCCTCCAAGAAATTTGGGACTATGTGAAAAGACCAAACCTACGTCTGATTGGTGTACCTGAAAATGATGGGGAGAATGGAACCAAGTTGGAAAACACTCTGCAAGATATTATCCAGGAGAACTTCCCCAATCTAGCAAGGCAGGCCAGCATTCAGATTCAGGAAATACAGAGAACGCCACAAAGATACTCCTCGAGAAGGGCAACTCCAAGACACATAATTGTCAGATTCACCAAAGTTGAAATGAAGGAAAAAATGTTAAGGGCAGCCAGAGAGAAAGGGCAGGTTACCCACAAAGGGAAGCCCATCAGACTAACAGCTGATCTCTCAGCAGAAACTCTACAAGCCAGAAGAGAGTGGGGGCCGATATTCAACATTCTTAAAGAAAAGAATTTTCAACCCAGAATTTGCTATCCCGCCAAACTAAGCTTCATAAGTGAAGGAGAAATAAAATACTTTACAGACAAGCAAACGCTGAGTGATTTTGTCACCACCAGGCCTGCCCTAAAAGAGCTCCTGAAGGAAGCACTAAACATGGAAAGGAACAACCGGT
>NW_026658994.1:0-3753 GCF_009828535.3 Hylobates moloch | reverse complement strand
AGAATCTGTTCCTAACCCTTCTAAATGGATGTTTCCTTTGTATTAACCTTTCATTCTGTGATGTGTTCTTCCACTCCTGAGCACTCAGCCTGAGCACTGGCTCCTCCCCTCTGACTTGATGGGACCAGGCTTCTAGAACCCAGCCTGGAGCCTACGTATCCGAGAGGGGCAATTTTTCTTTTATGCTTCTCTTAAGGAAAATCAATCCAAAGCGATGCACACAGACCTTATTCTGTTTCATTGACCTGCTAGCTGATTGGCACTGTTTTGTACATATGAAGTTACCAGGCATTGGGTTTGTTTCTCTAAGTTTCCTTTCGGAATTGTCTCCTTTGGTTCTTGTCCTAGTTCCTTTTCCACCATCTGTTGAAGTATCTTCTTTACAGATACCGAAATTGAGACACTAAATATGTTTGTCTGGCTGATGGCTAATGTTGGTGATTCAGGCTTGAAAGGGCAGGCAAGGATCAACTGTGAAACAGAACACCCCTTTTCCTATATTTTCTAAAAGGCATAGAGTAGTTTGAAAATGCCAGTAATAGTTTGTTGAAGACTTAGAAATGACAGTTATTTTATTTCGATTTCCTAGATTACTGTGTAAATTACCAGCTAGTAGGGATCCAGGCCTTGGCAGGTGGAAAATGAGCTGTTTAGGACATGCCATTCACTTTTCAACCTACTTGCCTTCGTAGAAGCATCTATATGCTTTCCATGGACACTTCACAGTATGTAGTTTTGAAAAATTATTCTTTTAAGTGACTGTTCATACTTTTATTTTTTATTTTTATTTATTGTTTTTGAGACGGAGTCTCACTCTGTCACCCAGGCTGGAGTGCAGTGGTGCCATCTCGGCTCACTGCAACCTCTGCTGCCCGGGTTCAAGCAATTCTCTGCCTCGGCCTCCTAAGTAGCTGGGATTCCAGGCACCTGCCACCATGCCCGGCTAATTTTTGTATTTTTAGTAGAGATGGAGTTTCACCATCTTGGCCAGGCTGTTCTTGAACTCCTGACCTTGTGATCCACCCACCTCGGCCTCCCAAAGTGCTGGAATTACAGGTGTGAGTGACTGCACCCAGCAACTTGAAATGAATTATTTTATCTTTAAGATCTCATTATAAGTGATAATTTTAAGGATACTTTTTTCCTGAGGATACTTTCCTGTTTCCCAGATTTTCTACACCTAAGTAAACCAAATCTACTACCTATTCCTGTGATGTACTGCAACATTGGCTTGCTATCAGTATATGCAGACAGAATGATTTTGCGAACAACATTTTCAGTGTTGATGACTGAGTTGTGTGTTTTGATCAAGTCAAGCAAAGAGCATCTGAGTATATTGTAGTCAACTTAAAATATGAAATTACTTAAGACAGCATTATACAAATAATACCTGGGAATTAGTGGCAATCACACTCTTTTTCCTGGGGACTTGCTAGAATCGTGGCTTGGCCTTCAGTCAGCTTGAGTACGTGTTTTCAGATCCCATTGTTCCTAATGGGCTTCATCATGGTCCGTTTGATAAATAATCCACGCCTGGGCCACTCTAACTGAAGTATTGTTACTCATAGTTAGCTGTTCTGTAGCCAATTTGTTAGGATGGAGTCTGCTCTAAGTTGCATTAAATTAAGTGACTTAACGTGGGGATTGCTATGTGACTCTGTAATAATTCATTTTGTGTTGGTAGAACAAGGAGATCCTCTGCACAATGATTCCAAATCCACAATGTAAAGCAAACACAAATTATATATTCAAGTACCTCTGGAACAAAGAAAGAAGAGAAAATTCATCTGGCCAGTGAAATATACTTCATGTTTAATACAGAAAAGGATGGTGTAATGATTTTCAGCTGAAATGAAAAATATAAATTCAGTGTTTTAAAAAAATTGGCTTAAATCTATTAAAGTAAAATATTTATTTCAGAACTATATTATGAGAAATGTTGAATATATACAAAACTTGACCCAGTAGAGAATATTGAGGCCCTAGGTATAATCACCAGCTTCAAGAATTATTGACTCATGGCCAATCTTGTTTCATCTTTCTTTTCCTTTACTTTTACTGACTTCTCATCCTCTTCTCATATTATTTTGAGATAAATTCCAAATATCATTACATATAAAATTGCCTTTAAAAATAGAAGCATTTTTTAAAACTTGCACAAAATAAAGTATAAATAAAATATAAGGTAACAGCAGCTATGATGTCAACATAATTCAAGAAAGTGGAGGGAAGTCTGGCATTTAAAATGTCAACTTTATGACAACAAAAACCCCCAAACTATTACAAAATAATGAACTATGTGTAAATTAAATCCAGCCAGATTAAAATGTTTTAATTGTTCAATAAATATTTATTTTGTAAATAAATAAAGTATATATTATTAGTCCACTCTCACACTGCTATAAAGATACTACCTGAAATTGGTTAATTTATACAGAGAGGAGGTTTAATTGACTCATGGTTCCACATGACTGGGGAGGCCTCAGGAAACTTACAATCATGGTGGAAGGCAAAGGTGAAGCAGGTACCTTCTTCACAAGGCAGCAGGAGAGAGAGAGAAGCGTCACACTTTAAAACCATCAGCTGCTGTGAGAACTCAGTATCATGAGAACAGCATGGGGGAAACTGTTCCCATGATCCAGTCACCTCCTACCGGGTCCCTCCCTTGACACGTGGGGATTACAATTCGAGATGATATTTGGATGGGGAAACAGAGCTGAACCATATCAACAAGTGTGGGACAGTTCCTCAAAAAGTTCAACCTAGCGTTATCATATGACCTAGCAATTCCACTCCTATGAAGACACGTGTCCACACAACTTATGCACAAATGTTCACAGCAGCATTTTTCATAATAGCCAAGTAGTGGAAATGACATGAACCCATCAGCTGATGAATGGATGAACATATGTGGTCAATCCATACAATGGAATAGCATTTGGTCATAAAAAGACAGGAAGTACTGACACATGCTACAACATGGATAAACCATGAACACACTGTGCTGTGTGAAAGGAGCCAGTCCCAAAAGACCGTAAATATTATCTGATACCATTTATATGAAATATCCAGAATAATCAAATACATAGAGGCAGAGGCAGTAGGTAGATTACTGGTTGCCTAGGGTTGGTGGGTGGAGGGGCAGCCAGAGGGTAATGGAGGTCTGAGGAGGGACTGCTAATGGGTACAGAGTTTCTTTTTGGGGGTGATGAAATTGCTCAAGAATTTGATAGTGGTGATAGTTGCACAACTTTGTGAATACACTAAAAACTGCCGGCTGGGCACAGTGCCTCATGCCTGCAATCCCAGCCCTTTGGGAGGCCGAGGCAGGTGGATCACCTGAGGTCAGGGGTTCAAGACCAGCCTGGCCAACATGGTGAAACCCCGTCTCAACTAAAAATACAAAAAATTGGCCAGGCATGGTGGTAGGCACCTGTAATCTCAGCTACTCCAGAAGCTGAGGCAGGAGAATTGCTTGAACCCAGGAGGCGGAGTTTGCAGTGAGCTGAGATCACACCATTGCATTCCAGCCTGGGCAACAAGAGCAAAACTCTGTCTCAATAAATCAATAAAAATAAAAACTGCCCAACTGTATACTTTCAAGGAGAGAATTTTATAATATTTCAATCATATCTCAAATTTTAAAAATGCTATGGAAATATGAGTATCTAATCACACTGAAGAAAAATAGATAGATCTACTTTGCCACTAAAAGCTTGTGGGCTTAGGGCAAACATGATCATCGTTAATGAA
>NW_026658993.1:0-3756 GCF_009828535.3 Hylobates moloch | reverse complement strand
ATTGCACTCCAGCCTTGGTGACAGAGCAAGATTCCGTCTCAAAAAAATATATATATATATACACACACATATATATACATATATACACACACACATATATATACACACACATATATATACACACACACATATATACATATATACACACATATATATACACACACATATATACATATATATACACACACATATACATATATATACACACACATATATATACACATATATATACACACATATATACACACACATATATACACACACATATATATTTTACAGAGTCCAACTCTTCATCCACACTAATTGAATTAGAACAGAGATTAACATGTAAATAGTTCTCTTTGGAGAACTTAATATACTTGATACTTGGAGACATGCTTTTTACTTGTAAAATGGTCTGTTGAGGTGTGGTAAGAGCTTGGTAGGCAGGGCGCCGGGGGTCACGTCTCTATTCCCACCACGCTGGAGTGCAGTGGCACCATCTCGGCTCACTGCAACCCCCTCCTCCCAGGTTCAAGCGATTCTCCTGCCTCAGTCTCCCAAGTAGCTGGGACTACAGGCACCTGCCACCATGCCCAGCTAATTTTTTGTGTGTGTGTATTTTTTTTTTTTAGTAGAGATGGAGTTTCATTGTGTTAGCCAGGATGGTCTCGATCTCCTGACCTCGTGATCTGCCCGCCTCGGCCTCCCAAAGTGCTAGGATGACAGGCGTGAGCCACCGCACCTGGCATCAAAGGGTTTTTCATTAAAAATCCTCGTTCTACCACGGAGCCCTGTGTTGGGGTAAAAGATCATGATTTCCCTCACTCTCCATCATTCTTGCTTTGAATCTGAGAAGGTAGCTTAGCGGCGTCTATTTTAGGATCAGCCGAAAATTTCCAGAAAGGGGAAATAAAACTCATTCTGTAAACACAAAAAAGAAGAAGAGAAAAAAGTATAAGCGGTATAGACAAAACGCAAAGATATTGCATAATTTTCCATGACTGCAAAACGTCCTGTAAACCAAAAAGGACGTATCTGAGATAGGTCTCAGTCCATTTAGTAAGTTCATTTTGCCGAGGTTAAGGACGCGTGCCCATGACGGAGCCTCAGGAAATCGCGATGACAGGTGCTCTGGATGCACAGGGCACAATTTGCTTTCATAGATTTTTTTGGGGGGAGGGGGCTGGGGATCCAGTCTTGCTGTGTCACCCAGGCTGGAGGGCAGTGGTGCGATCTCGGCTCACTGCAACCTCCCGCCTCCCAGGTTCCAGGTTCCAGCGATTCTCCTGCCTCAGCCTCCTGAGTAGCTGGGATTATAGGCACCTGCCACCACACCCAGCTAATTTTTGTATTTTTATTAGTCACCGGGTTTCTCCATGTTTGGCCAGGCGTTCGGGAGTGCAATGGTGCAATCTCAGCTCACTCTCACTGCAACCTCTGCCTCCCGGGTTCAAGCAATTCTCCTGCCTCAGCCTCCTGAGTATCTGGGGATTACAGGCATGGGCGACCACACGCAGCTCATTTTTGTATTTTTTTTTTTTTTTTTTTTCACCATATTGGTCAGGCAGGTCTTGAACTCCTGCCCTCAGGTGATCCACCGGCCTCGGCCTCCCAAAGTGCTGGGATGACAGGCATGAGCCACCGCGTCCGGCTGCTTTTATACATTTTAGGGAGATATGAGACATCAATCAATACGTGTAAGATATGCATTAATGATGTCCGGTAAGTCCCTAAGTGAGAAAAGGTTTCATTTGAGTCCTTGATCAGTCTTCCACAGAATACACAGTTTAGTCTGGCTCAGTAAATCTGCATTTTTTTTTTTTTTTTTTTTTGAGACAGAGTCTTGCTCTGTCGCCCAGGCTAGAGTGCAGTTGCGTGATCTCGGCTCACTGCAACCTCTGCCTCCCGGGTGCAAGCGATTATCCTGCTTCAGCCTCCTGAGTAGCTGGGGCTACAGGCGCCCGCCACGATGCCTGGCTACTTTTTTTGTATTTTTAGCAGAGATGGGGTTTCACCGTGTTAGCCAGGATGGTCTCGATCTCCTGACCTCGTGATCTGCCCGTCACGGCCTCCCAAAGTGCTGGGATTACAGGCATGAGCCACCGCACCCGGCCCTAAATCTGCATTTTTACATGAACAATAGGGCAGAGGAGCCGGGCGCGGTGGCTCACCCCTGTAATCCCAGTTCTTCTGGAGTGCGAGTTGGGTGGATCACCTGAGGTCAGGAGTTCGAGACCAGCCTGGCCAACATCACCATCACCAACCCCGTCTCTACCGAAAATACAAAAATTAGCCAGGTGTGGTGTGGCGGCGGGTGCCTGTAATCCCAGCTACTCAGGAGGCTGAGGCAGGAGAATTGTTTGAATCTCGCAGGCGGAGGTTGCAGTGAGCCGAGATCGCACCACTGCACTCCAGCCTGGGCAACAAAGCGAAACTCCTTTTAAAAAAATTTTTTAAAAAAAGGTAGGGGAGAGGAAAAAATCAGACTTTGAATTCTGTTTGTCCTTTGTCTCCAAGGATTTCCTTGTGGCCAAATTGTGAGGGGGATATGTAGTCCTTTTTTGTTTTGTTTTGTTTTGTTTTGTTTTTTGAGATGGAGTCTCCCTCTGTCACCCAGGCTGGAGTGCAGTCGTGCAATCTCGGCTCACTGCAACCTCTGCCTCCTGGGTTCAAGCGATTCTCCTGCCTCAGCCTCCTGAGTAGCTGGGATTACAGGCGCACACCACCATTCCCAGCTAATTTTTGTATTTTTAGCAGAGAAAGGGTTTCTCCACGTTGGCCAGGCTGGTCTCAAACTCCTGGCTTCAAGTGATCCACCAGCGTCGGCCTCCCAAAGTGCTGGGATTACAGGCATGAGCCACGGTGCCCGGCCCCGGTATGTAATTTTTAAAATCTTTGTAGTACCTTATTTACGAATAAAATGGGAGGCAGGATTGCCTGAGACAGTCTCCACTATGACCTTTTCCTTGCCCTCGTGATTTTGGGGTCCTGAGATTTATTTACCTTTCACAGTTTACAGCAGGAAAATCCGTGGAGACAGCAGATCTGAGAAGCGGCGATGCTTGCGTAGAACCCTGTACACGCTTCCTTTGGCCTGTCGGTAATGTGGTTGGGGATTTTTTTTTTTTTTTAAGTGAAGTCTAAAGAACTGAAATGTTTTGCTTCGTAATGATGAACGAGGATAGAAGTGAGAACTCAGGGCAGAAGAATCTGAATGACGAATTGTCTGACCTATGACAAATTTAACATGTCACGCTCCCTCTGAGACAGTGCACATCCTCCTGAAGCAGCGTGACAAGGTACATCCTCCTGAAAGGTCTCCAGGCAGAAGAGACGCATGAACCTGTCAAAGAAAAAGAGCCGGCCAGGCGCGGTGGCTCACGCCTGTAATCCCAGCACTGTGGTAGGCTGAGGCGGGGGGATCATGAGGTCAGGAGTTCAAGACCAGCCTGGCCAACATGGTGAAACCCCGTCTCTGCTAAAAATACAAAAATAAGCTGGGTGTAGTGGCGGGTGCCTCTAGTCCCAGCTACTCAGGAGGCCGAGGCAGGAGGATCGCTTGAACCCAGGAGGTGGAGGTTGCAGTGAGCCAAGATCGCGCCACTGCACTCCAGCCTGGGCAACAGAGTGAGACAGTCCATCTCAAAACAAAACAAAACAAACAACAACAACAACAACAACAAAACAAACCAAACAAAACAAAAAAACAGCCAAACACTGCAAAATATTTAAAGAGGTTTATTGTGAGCCAAATATGAGTGAACAAGACCCAGG
>NW_026658992.1:0-3757 GCF_009828535.3 Hylobates moloch | reverse complement strand
GGTTCTCAGTCTTTAGTAAACATAAGAAAATTCATGCTGGAGAGAAACACTACAAATGAGAAGAATGTGGCAAAGGCTTCAACCGGTCCTCAAACCTTATGGAACATAAGAGAATTCGTACTGATGAGAAACCCTACAAATGTGAAGAATGTGATAAAGACTTCAACTTCTCCTCACTCCTCACACCTTACTACTCATAAAAGAATTCATACTGGAGGAAAAACCCTACAAATGTGAAAAATGTGACAAAGCTATTAATTAATTCTCAACCCTTACTGAACATAAGGGAATTTATACAGGAGGGAAACCTTACAAATGTGAAGAATGTGGCAAGCCTTTTAGCTGTTCCTCAATCCTTACTAAACATTCATATAATTCATACTGGAGGGAATTCTTACAATTGTGTGGAATGTGGCAAAGCCTTTAACCAGTCCTTAAGCCTTACTACATAAAAGACAACTCATACTGGGGAGAAACCATGCACGTGGGAAAGCCTCTAAGAGATCCTCAATTCTTGAGAGACATAAGCTAATTCATACACGAGAGAGACTCTACAAACCTGAAAGATGTGGCCATGCTTTTGGCAACACCTCAGACTTTTCTGAATATAAAAGAAATCATACTGATGAGAAATCCTAGAAATGTGAAGAATATGACAAAGCCTTTAAATGGCTGTCACACTTGATCGTAGGTAAGATAACTCATACTGGAGAAAACTACTAGAATAAACAATGTGGCAAACATTTAACCAGTGCTCATGCCTTATTGCAAAGGAAAGCATTTACACTAGCCTGGGCAACAGAGAAAGACTCTGTCTGGAAAAAAAAAAATTTGTAAATGCCAGTAATACCTTCTCACAGCTTATTAAATATCAGAGAGTTCATACTAAATAAAAGTATTAAAAGTGCAATTACTGTCACTAGATCTTTCAGAAAATAAAAGCCGTTAAAAGTACAGAAGAATATTTATTTTGAGGAAACACATTATAAATATTAAGAGGGTTGTAGTATGTGTGCTTGTATCACTGATTTTATTGTACACATTTTGTACTACAGGAAAACCTGAGGTAGTTGTTCCAACTTTGCTCAGCATCAGAGAATTTATATTGAAGAATAACCCTGCAAATTTAATAAATTTGGAAAAACATTTTTTCAAAAACTACAGATTATAAAACACAAAAGCATTTATACTAAAATATATTTTTGCAGATATAGTAAATATAAAAAATATTTAATCCGAAATTAAGTTTATGCAAATATCAGATAATTCACAGTAGAAATATCTGTCTCTCAAACATCAGACATTACACTAAATCAGACTGCTGAGTATAGGAAAAAATCCAAAACTAAAGTTGGTAAAAAGAAAAATTATTTGTATATAACTTTAAAATGAGTAGATCTTTGAAGAGTTATAATTAAATTTAAAGTATACTTTTTTCTTAAAAATACAGATATTTTGCCAGACACATTGGCTTAC
The DNA here is from genome assembly GCF_009828535.3 of Hylobates moloch. Lineage (NCBI taxonomy): Eukaryota > Metazoa > Chordata > Mammalia > Primates > Hylobatidae > Hylobates > Hylobates moloch. The sequence goes on along the minus strand of NW_026658992.1, from coordinate 2,281 downwards.
TGTGGCCAATACTTTGTGATGCCAAGGTAGGCAGATCACCTGAGGTCAGGGGTTCAAGACCAGCCTTGCCAACATGGTGGAATCCCATGTTTACTAAAAAGAAATACAAAAATTAGCCAAGCTCTGCCTTCCAGGTTCACACCATTCTCCCCCCTCAGTCTCCTGATTAGGTGGGACTACAGGCACCCACCACCACTCCCAGCTAATTTTTTGTATTTTTAGTACAGATGGGGTTTCACCACATTAGCCAGGATGGTCTTGATCTCCTGACCTAGTGATATGCCCACCTTGGCCACCCAAAGTGCTGGGATTACAGGCATGAGCCACAGCACCTGGCCTAATAACAGAAGTCTTTAGAAGAGCAAAAATGTATAAAATGTATAATGACATTGAATAAGTAATAATAAATCTGCTAACCATAAAAACCCTGGATCATATGAAATCACAGCCAAGTTTTGCCACATATACAAAGATAAGCTGGTCCTAAGCCTACTGAATGTATTCCAAAAAATCAAGGTGGGATTTCACCCTAACTAATTATGTGAAATCAGTGAAATATGAAACCAAAATCTAGTGAAGACTCCGCAAAAAAGGAAACTATAGGTCAATATTCTGGGTGAATATTGGAACAATAATCCTCCATGAAATACTAGCAAACTGAATTCAAAAGCAAATCAGAAAGTTATTTTGCTACATTCATGTGAGCTTTTCCATATATACGAAGGTGTTTCATCATATGCAAGTCAATAAGTGTGATTCACCATGTAAAGATAATTAAAAGAAAAAAATTAACAATAGGGGCAGAAAAGGCATTCAAGAAAACCCAATATTGACTCAAAAATGTTGTCAACACACTGGACATTGATGAAAATATCTTAATAAGTCATCTATGACAAATTCTTAGCCAACATCATACTAAAAGAGCAAAAACTGGAAGTATTCTCCATGAGAATAAAAATAAGAATATCCATTCTAAAAAGTCCTATTGAAGTTATGAAATCCTAGCCAGAGAAATAAAAGGAATCCAAACAGAAAACAAAGAAAGTCAAATTATCTTTACTGGTGAAAGAATTGTCCACCTAGAATACTTTAAAGATTTCACCAAAAGACTTCTAAGCCTGAAAAAAGACTTCAAAAAAAATCTCAGAATACAAAATCAACACAAATGCATAGCATTTCTGTACACCAATAATATTCAAACTGAGAACAAAATAAAAAACACAGCTCTATTTACAATAGCCACAAACAAAAAAAAAACCTAGAAATCAAGAGGGTAAAATATGTCTACAAAGAACAACAAAACATTGCTGAAAGAAATGAGAGGCAATGCAAATAAATGGAAAAATATTGTTCATGGATTCAAATAATATAATTAAAATGGTCATTCTGCCTAAAGCAACCTACAGATTAAGTGCTATTTTTATCAGATTATCCATGACAATTTTTATAGAATTAGAAAAAGAAAACTATTCTAAAATATGTGCAAAAGAATTAAAGAGCTCAAACAGCCAAGACAACTTCAGACTAAAAGAGTAAATCTGGGCTGAGTGTGGTGGCTCATGCCTGTCATCTCAGCCCTTTGGGAGGCTGAGGTGGATGGATCACCTGAGGTCAGAAGTTTGAGACCAGCCTGGCCAACATGGTGAAACCTGCATCTCTACTAAATACAAAAAATTAGCCAGGTGTGGTGGTGCATGCCTGTAATCCCAGCTACTTGGGAGGCTGAGGCAAGAGAACCATTTGAACCTGGGAGGTGGAGGTTGCAGTGAGCCAAGATTGCCTCAGAGTAACCAGTATAACATGGTTCTGGTACAAAAATAAACATCTAGACCAATGAAATGGAAGAGAGAGTACTGAATTAAGCTATACTTTGCAATCAGGTTATTTTTACAAAGCCAACAGAAATAAATCAAAGGAGAATTAACTCCCTATTCAGTAGCTAATACTGGGAAAACTGTTTAGTCATATGTGGAAGAAAACTGGACTCCTACATTTTCTATATAAAAAATAAAAACGACATAGATTAAAGACTTGATCTGTGAGTCTCCAAGCTACAAAAATCTTAGAACACTTAGATAATATTGGCCTCTGGAAAGAATTTATGACTAACATCTAACATGAGTGCAACAAAAATAAAAATAAAGAATGGCATCTAAGCCAAAGAGCTTCTGCACAGTAAAAGAAACTGAACAAAGTAAACAGATGACCTACAGTATGAAATAAAATATTTGCAAACTGCAGACAATGAAGGATTAATGTGCAGAATCTATAATACATTTAA
>NW_026658991.1:0-3758 GCF_009828535.3 Hylobates moloch | reverse complement strand
TTCACTTATTTGTTTTTAGACACACAGGTTGATTCCATATCTGATTATTAGAAATAGTGCTACAGTAAACATAAGAGTGCAGATATTTCTCAAACACAATGATTTCATTTCCTATAGATATGTAGCTAGTAGTGGGATTGCTGGGTCATGTGATCGAATGATTTTTTTTTTTGTTTTTTGTTTTTAATGAACTTCGGTAAAGTTTTGCTTAACGGTTGTACTGGTTTACAATCCCATCAACAGTGTGTAAGGGTTCCCTTTTCTCCACTTCCTTGCCAACTCTTGTTATCTTTTGCCTTTTTGATAATAGCCATTCTAATGGGTGAACTGGTATCTCATTGTGGTTTTGATTTGCATTTCCCTGATGGTCAGTGATGTTGAACATTATTTTTTTTATATTCCGCTTGACCATTTCCATATTTTCTCTTTGGCATGTCTATTAGTGTATTTTGCCCTTTTTTCTTTTTTTGAGATGGAATCTTGCTCTGTTGCCCAAGCTGGAGTGCAGTGGTGCTATCTGGGCTCATGACAACCTCCATCTCCCTGGTTGAAGCAATTCCCCTGCCTCAGCCTGCTGAGTAGCTGGGATTACAGGCACATGCCACCACGTTTGGCTAAATTTTTGTATTTTTAGTAGAGAAGGGATTTCACCATATTGATCAGTCTGGTCTTAAACTCCTGACCTCAGGCAATCCACCTGCCTCAGCCTCCCAGTTTTGCCCACTTTTAAATATGTTGTTTATGTTTTTGCTGTTGAATTGTTTAAGTTTCTTATATAATCTGGGCATTAACTCCTTAGCAGATGTATAGTTTGCAAATATTGTATCCCATTCTGTAGGTTGTCTTTTCACTGTTAAGTTTCCTTTGCTGTGCAAAAGCTTTTTAGTTTGATGAAACCCCATTTATCTATTTTTGCTTTAGTTGCCTGTACTTTTACGTCTCATTTAAAAAATCCTTGTACAACCCAAAGTCATAGAGAATTTCCCATTTGTTATTGTCTAGTAGTTTTCATGGTTTTGAATTTTACATTTAGGTCTTTAATCACATTTGAGTTGATTTTTGTATAAGGTAAAAGATAGAGGTCTAATTTCATTATCCCATATGTGGATGTCCAATCTTCCCAGTACCATTTAATGAAGAGACTGTCTTTATCCCTGTGTGTGCTCTTGACTCCTTTTTTGAAAATCAGTTGACTTTAGATATGAGAATTTATTTCTGAGCTCTATATTCTGTTCCATTAGTCTACGTGTTTGCTTTATGCCAGTGCCATGCTGTTTTGGTTACTATGGCTTTGTAGTATATTTTGAAGTCAGGTAGTGTGGTGCCTCCAGCTTTGTTATTTTTGCACAGGATTTCTTTGGTTATTTTGGGTCTTTTCTGGTTTCATAAAATTTTAGGTTATTTTTTTCTATTTCTGTGAAGAATTTCATTGGTATTTTGATGGGGATTGCACTGAATCTGTAGGACATTTTGTTAGTATCGTCATTTCAATAGTATCAGTTCTTCCAATCCATGAGTATATAATGTCCATTTTTTGTGTATCATAAATTTTTTCCATCAGTGTGTTATAGTTTTCACTGTAGAGATCTTTCACGACCTTGATTAAATTTATCTGCAGATTTCTTGGTAGTGATTGTAAATGGAATTCCTTTCTTGATGACTTTTTCATATTAGCATATCTGAAGCATTCTGAGGCTAATAGCATTCACTATTAGCATATAGAAACACCACTGAATATTCTGTGTTGATTTTGTATCCTACAACTTTACTGAATTTATTTATTATTTCTAGTAGTTTTTGGTCAAGTCTTTAGGGTTCTCCCTCTACATATCTATAAGTATATATAGACAGAACCATAAAGAGAGAAAGAGAGATCATATATATCTATATGATCACATGTATCATAGATGTATACATATATCATATATATATATATATATATATGATCACATTTTCTACAAACAATCTGACTTCTTTCTTTCCAGTTTGGATCCCTCTTATTTATTTCTTTTGTCTAATTGCTCTGGCTCTGACCTCCAGTACTATGCTAAATAGAAGTGGTAGAAGTTGACATCCTTGTCTTCTTCCATATCATAGAGGAAAAGCATTTAACTTTTCACCATAAATATGATGTTAGCTGTGTGTTTGTCACATATGGCCTTTACTGCGTTGAGGTACACTCCTTCTATACCTACTTTGTTGACAGTTTTTATCATAAAGGAATGTTGACTTTTGTCAAGTGCTTTTTTTGCATCTATTGAAATGATCACATTGTTTTTGTTTTTCTTTCTATTGTGGTGGTGTATCATATTTACTGATTTTTGCATGTTAAGCCATCCTTCCATCCCTCGAATGAATCCCACTTGATCATAGTGAATAATCTTTTTAGTGTGCTGTTAAAGTCAGTTTACTTTTATCTTGTTGAGAATTTTTGTATCTATGTTCTTCAGGAATATTGGTCTGTCATTTTCATTTTGTGTGTGTCTTTGTCTGGTTTTAGAATCGGGATATTGTGAGCCTCATAAAATGAGTATGGAAGTATTCCTTCCTCATTACTTTTGTGGAAAAGTTTGTGGAGAATTGGTTGTTATTCTTTAACTGTTTGGTAGAATTCAGCAGTGAAGCCATCAGGTCCTGGGTGGTGGTGGTGGTGGTGGTGGTTGTTTTGATGGAAGATGTTTTATTACTGATTCAATTTCCAAACTCATTATTGATGTGTTCAGATGTTCTATTTCTTCACAATTTATTCTTGGTGGTTGTATGTGTGCAGAAATTTATTCATTTTATTCTACATTATCAAATTTGTTGGCATATAGTTAAAAGTAATGTCTTACAATCAGTTGTATTTCTGTGGTGTATCAGTTGTAATGTCTCCTTTTTCATCTTTTATTTATTTGAATTTTCTCTCTTTTTGTCTTAGTTTAGCTAAAGGTCTGTCAATTTTACCTTTACACTTTGTTTTTTTTATCTTTTGAAATATTTTTTAGTGTCTGTTTCATTTATATCTGCTGTGAGCTTTATTATTTCCTTCCTATACGAATTTTGGGTTTAGTTTGTTTTTGATGTTCTAGTTACTTGAAGTGTATAATTTTGCTGTGTAATTTGAAAATCTTTCTTCTTTTTTGGTGTAGGCTTTTATTGCTATAAATTTCCTTCTTAGAACTGCTTTTGCCATGTTCCATAGGTTTGGGTATGATGGATTTTCATTCTTACTTGTCTCAGTGACTTTTGAAATTTTCCTATTAATGTCTTAATTAGACCTATTGGTTTCTTGGGTGCATGCTGTTTAATTTCCATGTTTTTATAAAATTTCCAAGGGCTTTCCTGTTGTTGATTTCTGCCTTTATATCATTGTAATCAGAAAAGATACTCCATATGATATCTGTCTTCTTAAATTTGTTAAGACTTATTATGTGTCCTAATATATGATTGGTCCTGGAGAATGTTTGGTGTACAGTTGAGAATAATGTGTATTCTGCAGCTGTTGGATGATGTGTTAGTGTGTTTTCATACTGCTGATAAAGACATACCTGAGACTGGGTAGTTTACAGAGAAAAAGAGGTTTAGTGGACTCATAGTTCCACGTGGCTGGGGAGGTCTCCCAATCATGGTGGAAGGTGAAAGGCACATCTTACATGGTAGCAAACAAAATAGAAATGAAAACCAAGTGAAAGGGTTCCACCTTATAAAACCATCAGATCTTGTTAAACGTATTCACTACCACAAGAACAGTATGGGGGAAACTGCCCCCATGATTC
>NW_026658990.1:0-3758 GCF_009828535.3 Hylobates moloch | reverse complement strand
TTTTTTTTTTTTTTTTTTTTTTGAGACGGAGTTTCACTCTTCTTGCCCAGGCTGGAGTGCAATGATGCGATCTCAGCTCACCGCAACCTCCGCCTCCCGGGCTCAAGTGATTCTCCTGCCTCATCCTCCCGATTAGCGAGGATTACAGGCATGTGCCACCATACCCAGCTAATTTTATCTTTTTAGTAGAGACGGGGTTTCTCCAAGTTAGTCAAGCTGGTCTGACCTCAGGTGATCTGCCCGCCTCAGCCTCCCAAAGTACTGGGATTACAGGCATGAGCCACTAATTTGTACCCGACCCTAGTACAAATATTTAAATGATAGCACACTGCCTATAGTTTCAGTTTTAAACTCCTTTTCATTTATATAATTGCTTGAAGAACATTATTTCCTGCATATTTATGTTGATTGTATCCACATAAATACTTCTTAAACATACTTCTTAAAAAGTAAACTATGACCATGGGCTTAGGCATATGTTTTTTTAAAATTTATTTTCAAATATTTCAAGCTTTTCCTGACATCATCGTTTCCACAATTTCTATTGTTACTGGCTCTCAACAGTCCCACTTTCTTCTCCGTACGTATACCATGATCATATATCCCTTGGGAAAAAAAGCCTCATTTTACATAGTTAACCACGTGTAAAGTCAGATTTATTTATAAATGCATAAATCATGCATTTGCACCTGCATGGAAAAAATGCTGCATTGTACAAAATATTTGTTCTTGCCAAGTTGATGTTTAATAGAGCCAAACTCAGCAACACGGTGGTGTCTTCTATTCCTCCTTCATTTCAGAGATGTCTCCCATGCTTTGTTGAGCCTATGTTCTCCAGTCACATTAATAACACTAGCTAGCATGTATTAAATTCCTCTTCTGCACCAGGCAGTTTACATATATTATTTGTGAAACTCAACGCAACTTTGCAAGATATTTATTAGTTTCCGTGGTTTTGAGATGAGAAAAGTGTGCTTTAAGAAATGAAAGCAATGAATCACACCAATAATCTCCATGGTTTCATTGCTACTTTATCACTTCACCCTCTTGGAGACCTTCTCTCCAGACCTTGAAGAGAAGATTTGATATAAACTTGGATATATTCTCTTTAGGATGACTTTGTGTCAAAAACTAAAGGTAGCCTAGACCTATTTTGGAAATTGATTTTATCATGCATACAAGATTTGCAAAATATTGTTTTTATTCATATTTATTTCCTGAATTTTGGTACTTAACAAGATCAATTCTTCAGCAGTATTATTATGTCAAAAGTATGTTTGAGTTTTGACTATAAAGTAACACTTCGTAATATTTTTACTTTGTATAAATATCAATTATAGATATGCAATTAGCTGAGTATATTTATGAGGGTTATTAACTTTACTATTAGTGATGTTTTCAGTTCTTTAAATACTTATTTTTTCACCATCGAAGATCTGCACTTCAGTCAAGCTGTCACATTTTTAGTGTCAAATTTGTTGCTTAGGTCTTTTTAATTTTGAATATATATTAAAAATTAGGAATGATCTTAATGCAACAGTATTTACTGTTTTAAGATTTAATGAGTTATTTCAACATTTAATATTTACATGGAGGAAGTAAATGAGTGACCCACTTTTTCATAGATAGATGATTTTACTACCTTTAAGAGCCAAGGTAAACAAGAACTGGAATGCACTTGAGGAAGGCCCATCATTGGGCAGCAGGGTGGTGCGCTGCAGGGCAAATTTATTTATTTATTTATTTATTTATTTATTTATTTATTTGAGACAGAATTTTGCTCTTGTCGCCCAGGCTGGTGCACAATGGCATGATCTTGATTCACTGCAATCTCTGCCTCCCAGATACAAGTGATTCTTCTGTCACAGCCTCCTGAGTAGCTGAGATTACAGGCATATGCCACCAGGCCTGGCTAGGTTTTTTAAATTTTCAGTAGAGGTGAGGTTTTGCCACGTAGGCCAAGCTGGTCTTGAAATCCTGACCTCAAGTGATCCGTGCAGGGTAAATTTAAATGACTAGAAACCAGCAATAAATTTCTTATTTTTAGTGTATTTATATATCTATATAAACAATTCTTTTTTTCATATAAATTAATATTTTAGGTAAGGTTCCATTTTTATTTTATTTTGCTTTTTAAGCCTGGCATGTGCTTCTGTAACGTTCTTTCGAGTAACAGAGGTAAAAAAGAAAATATCAAAATGATTTCTATTAATCCTATCTTCCATGGATAGGCAGCACCATAATTCATAGGACATGTTCCTCCTTACTTTATACACTTCGTTCTAAATAGTCAACATGAAATTAAGTAATTCTTTAAACCATACGTAAGTGTTAAATGCTTGGTGATCAGATTCTGTTTCTTTTTAATGCAAATAAATGTTACTTTTTCCCATTAGAAAATTAACTCTCTTTGCCTCACCTATCCATTTGTAAAATATTGTAAGAGAAACTATTACACAAGAATTTTTAAAACTTTGTCATCAAGTTTTATATGCTACTATTTTAATCTTCTAGTTAAGTATGCCCACATTTTATCAATTATGGAGATACATGCAGAATATTTTATGAGAGACACTATGGTATTGTAAAAAACAGATTTCTAGTTTGCATTACACAGTGACTGGCTGTGCACACTGAAGCAAGTCGCTTCAATGATATGCATTTTTATTTTCTAATCTGTGAAGTGCAGTGGTTAAATTACATAATTTTGAACTCTTCATCCTCTGATACTTTAACGAGTCTGATTTTCTTGTCTATTAAGAAATCACAATGATGGAGAATGATGGAGGAAGATCTTAAAATATACTGTTTTATTTTTGTAAACATTTAAATAAAAATAAAAGACATGGTTTTTAGAAAGAATATTTCTCTTTCTCTCTCTCTCTGTCTCTCATCTACCTATCTATAATAAAGTTTAGACATTAAATAAATTCAGTGTGTGTGTGTGTGTGTGTGTGTGTGTGTGTGTGTGTGTGTATTTGTGTTTGGTAGACTGGTAACTATTAACTAAATGTGACATTTTCTTTTTATTTTTCCTTCCAGAGGAAAAAAAAATCACATTTAAAATTAAACAATATAACCCTTATTATTTTCATTCTCTGTAACTTTATAAAATGGTTTACAAATGAGATTAGTACGTATTTGAGAGAGAAATTTGCAGGTTAACCTTCTTGATATTACTTAATTGCAACCTTCTGTTAGTCTATAGTAACCTTATTTCCAGGGTTAGAGCCAGTTTTTTGCATTAGTTCTTCCAAAGGGACCACATGTCAAATATCCTTGGAACAGGGTACAATTTAAATTACTGGTGGTCTACTAGTTAGTTTCAGTCTAGGAGAACAAACACCAGATGTATTATAGACAGACTTTAAAGGGCATTATAAACAGAAGAGGGGGAACGGGCTACTTCTAAAATTGTGGGATCCACCCATTGTTGTTCTATATTATAATCTCGTTCTGGAAGAATTCAATTAATATTTATCATCATGTTCTTTGAAACTATTCCATGAATGAAGACTCCTGCATTAAGCAATTTCATCTAAGCAAACATAATTCACTTCTGCACCCTAGCAAATGACTTGGAATTTGCATGCCTGATTTAAAGAGAAAAATTGATGATACACAGTGTGTCACATCTTATTTAAGGTTACTTGGTAATGTTCTGTGGTTTTATTTGAAAAATCAAAACATGTGCTAATTTAAGAAACAATTTAAGACCATTGTCTGCAAAACAAATCTGCTACTTAAAGGTGAAATAA
>NW_026658989.1:0-3758 GCF_009828535.3 Hylobates moloch | reverse complement strand
AGGAGCTGAACATATTTCCTAAAGCATACACCAACATTCTATGACCCCATGCTCTCCTAAAGCCTGGCTTACGCTGGGCCAATCCTAATCCTATTGGTAAACTCCACCGGGACAGTAAAATATAAACCTGGCTGGGCACAGTGGCTGACGCCTGTAATCCCAGCACTCTGGGGGGCTGAGGTGGGCGGATCACCTGACGTCAAGAGTTTGAGCCCAGCCTGGCCAACATGGTGAAACCCCGTCTCTACTAAAAATACAAAAATTAGCCGGGTGTGGTGGCGGGCGCCTGTAATCCCAGCTACTCGGGAGCCTGAGGCAGTAGAATCGCTTGAACCCGGGAGATGGAGGTTGCAGTAAGCTGAGACACCATTGCACTCCAGCCTGGGCAACAAGAGCGAAACTCTGTCTCAAGAAAAAAAAAAAAAAAAGGTATAATCCTTTCTTTTGCTTTCTAATTCATCCTTTTTGTTTATGCCAGCACTCTCAGCAAGCGAGAACTGAATTTGTTCTTAAAGCCAGGTGGTGTCTACAGTGGAAATAGATCAGTTCTAGTCTTCAGTTTAATTTGCCTCCATACAAAATAGTCTGCAAGTGCCAGTTCATCAGGCCCTGTAGGTTGTACCTGTTTGTCACTGAAACTACAAATTAACTGGCAGTAAAGGTATTATTTAGATAAGATTAGCTGCTGGGTCATTTTTCCGGTTAGCCTCTGAGCACATATTTTTCTCTGAAAATCATATGAGCAGGTTTACTCTTCATATATTCCACATATATTCTTGCACTTATCACTGCAGGAACATATGCATACCATCTATTTTTATGAAGCTAGTAGGCCTGCATCTCAGGATTTAAGGCCAAAGCACTGAAAAAATTGTCCACCAAGCCTCACACATTATGTATTAAGAAAAGGAAACTTCAGTGACTAAAACAGAAGAAAAAGTTTGCACAATGCAATTTAACACTTTAAAAAACACCGTACCTAAGAAATGTCCCCTGAGTTGGTCTGAGGAGGAATGAACATTTTTCTTGATGTCCATTAGTAAATGGATTAGCGATGCTAACAGGTGCGTCCTCCAGCTTCCTCGAGCCCAGGTCCTGCTGGCAGAGAGGGCAGCACTGGGGCACACTGAAGCTGTAAATGTATTTCTCACAGTGGTTGAATTTAATTAAAGCCTTCCCAGCCTCTGCGCAGTGCATAGCTTTTGCCTCCTGGAATGCCAGGGGAGGTTTCCGGAGACTTCCTTTTCCTCATTATACACCTGGTGAATGCACACCGCCCCGAGGAACCTGATCAATGGTGATGTCATCCTGACTGATGGCTTCAGAAGCCAAACCAGATAGGATTAACCAGTAGCCAGGCCTCCCCATAGACTGTTTCTTAAAGAGCTAGTTTCTATTTGTTTATTTCCATTGTTTATGATAACTAATAACTGCCAGCTGCTATTCATCCTTTAAAGCCTCACTTTTCTGTGAAAGCTTTCTCAGCTTCCCCCAGTCTTCCCTTGCAGTAGCAGTGCTGGATTCATATTTCTGTCAGAACTCTTATTTATTTATTTATTTAGAGACAGGGTCTCACTCTGTCGCCCAAGCTAGAGTGCAGTGGCACGATCTTGGCTCACTGCAACCTCCACCCCCAGGTTCAAGTGATTCTCCCCACTCAGCCTCCCCGAGTAGCTAGGACTATAGACACACGCCACTATACCCAACTAATTGTTGTGTTTCTTGGTAGAGGTGGGCGTTTCACCATGTTGGCCAGGCTGGACTTGAAGAGGCCTGCCTCGGCCTCCCAAAGAGCTGGAATTACAGGCGTGAGCCACTGCACCAAGCCTAGAACTGTTATTTAATCATTTAGTTTTGTTTCTCCCGTTAGTCTGTGAGCTTCTTGGAATTGGAGACCTTTATTTTTGTGTTCCCAGAATTGGTTAGATCATTTGTTGTTGCATAAATAAATCCTTAATTTAAGGCTATTTTATTTTGACATTTTATATTATAAAAGTAACTTTGCTTACAAAAAAAATTAACATCCAGAATGTTCTGGGGATTTTTTTAGAAAGTTAACATCCCTGTTAGAAATAAGGATAGTGGTTACAGGAGGGAGATACTGACTGGGAGAGGCCAGAGGTGGTTTCTCGGGTCTGGGGCTGTTGTGACTCATCTGGGTGTTAATAATATGGGAGTATTCCATTTGTGAAAAATCATCAAGCTGTGCATTTTATTATATGCAGTATATAATTTTTCAATTTTAAAATTTTTAAATTTTTTATTTTTGTGGGTACATAATGGGTGTATATATTTAAGGGGTATATGGGATTTTTTTTTTTTTTTGAGACAGTCTCACCCTTGTCACCAGGCTGGAGTGCAGTGGTGTGATCTCAGCTCACTGCAACCTCCGCCTCCTGGATTCGAGTAATTCTCCTGCCTCAGCCTCCTGAGTAGCTGGGATTACAGGTGCCTGCCACCACACCCAGCTAATTTTTGTACTTTTAGTAGAGATGGTTTCACCATGTTCGCCAGGCTGGTCTTGAACTCCTGACCTCAGGTGATCCTCCCACCTCAGCCTCCCAAAGTGCTGGGATTACAGGCGTGAGCCACCGTGCCCAGCCTACATGGGATATTTTGATACAGGCATACAATGTGCAATAATCACATCAGGGTAGATGGGGTGTACAATTTAAAAATAATTTTTAGCTAGGTGTGGTGGTACACGCCCGTAGTCCCAGCTACTCAGGTGGCTGAGATGGGAGGAGTGCTTGAGCCTGGAAGGTCGAGGCTGCATTGAGCCAAGATCATCCCACTGTGCTCTAGCCTGGGCGACAGAGTGGGACCCTGTCTCTAAATAAATACAATAATTTTAAGCAATTCCATAAAAATATTCAGAAAAAAAGTAATGCCCCTTGTTTCTCACATAACATTTTTCCACCCACCATATTCTACTTTCTGGAGAAAATTAATGGTATGTTAGGTTTTTTTAAAAGCTCAATATTGGTTGGGTGTCGTGGCTCACACCTATAATCCCAGCACTTTGGGAGGCTGAGGCAGGTGGATCGCTTGAGCCCAGGAGTTCGAGACCAGCCTGGGCAACATGACAAGACTCCATCTCTACAAAAAATACAAAAATTAGCCAGATTTGGTGGTGTGTACCTGTAGTCCCAGCTACTTGGGAGGCTGAGGTGGAAGGACTGCTTGAGCCCAGGAGGTCTTGGCTGCAGTGAGCCATGATCACACCACTGTACCCCAGCCTGGGTGACAGAGTGAAACCCTGTCTCTAAAAACAGAACAAAACAAAACCCCTCAATATTGTTATATTGTATACTGTTTTGAAATTTGTGTTTTTGCCTCATCTTGGAAACTTTTCCACAATATCAGTAATATAGGTCTAGTTCATTTCAGATTGCATGGGAATCCACATTTTGGTTGCACTACACTTTAACCAAGGCCCAACTGATGCCTATAGTTCCGAAGATAAGCAATCTTAAAGGGGAGACCCACAGAGAAGGTGTCGTGGCAGGTAAAGGCACTTCAGGAGGGTTAAGTATTTCACAATGTACATTTAAATAAATTACAGTATGCTAAAATGCAGAAAAGTGCATCTTCAGTGTTATAACATGAGAATGATCATCAGACTCACAGAACTAGAAAGGACCTCAGAAATCATTTCAACCAACCTTCTCGTTACAGTGAAGGCAGAGAGGTTATAGCTAGACACTCAGCTCAGGTGACAAAGACCTGAGATTGTGCATCATTAATACAAACCACAT
>NW_026658988.1:0-3758 GCF_009828535.3 Hylobates moloch | reverse complement strand
GAGGGAGGAAGGGAGAAAGTGAGAAGGGAAATCGGAAAGAGAAAGGGGAGGAAATGGCAGATGTGGAGAGCCAGAGAGAGAGAAAAAGAGGAAGAGATTGAGTGTGAGGGAGAGAGGAAAACAGGATGACAGAGAGAGAGAGCGAGAGAGAGAGAGAGGAAAAATAGGGTAAAAGGAAGGGGGGGAGAGAGATAGAGAAAGAGACAAAGAGTCAAAGAGAGGCAGAGAGAGATACAAATAGTAAAGAGAAAGCAATGTACCCTATTCCTTTAAAAGCCAGGGTAAATTTAAAACCTATAATTAATAATTAAAGGTCTTTTGCATGATAGGCTTCTTAAGCCCTGTATATCTCCCTGTAACTCTCTCTCCAATCTTTTTGATTCTGTCCAAAAAAAAAAAAACATTAAAAAAAGGGGGAGAGAATTTATGAAAAAAGAGTCTTATATGGTAAATTCTTGTCCTAAAATAAATTTACTGGTTATTTAAAGAAAGGGATGTTTACAACAAGTCAGACATTTGAGGCATGTCGAAGATTGTCTGTGAAAGTCGTGAAAAATGTTATAAAAGGGAATGTATGCAAGAAATGTTGTATAATTTAAAAGTAATTAGACCTCCTGAATGTAAAACTATTGAAGAAACAGTTCATATGCAAAGTATGTAAGAAAAGTAAAATATACTTTTAGTAAAAGAATTATAAGAAGGCATAAGAATGTGAATTTTTGGCCAGGCATGGTGGCTCATGCCTGAAATCCCAGCACTTTGGAGGCCGTGATGGGCAGATCATGAGGTCAGGAGTTCGAGACCAGCCTGACCAACATGGTGAAACCCCGTCTCTACTAAAAATACAAAAATTAGCCAGGCGTGGTGGCACATGCCTGTAATCCCAGCTACTCAAAAGGCTGAGGCAGGAGAATTGCTTGAACCCAGGAGGCAGAGGTTGCAGTGAGCCAAGCTCACACCACTGCACTCTAGCCTGGGTGACAGAGCAAGACTCTGTCTCAAAAAAAAAAAAAAAAAAAAAAGAATGCGAATGTTTACCTACATTAAAAGGTTAAACTTTTTTTTTGTTTTGAAAATTTAACCAAGTTTTGAAACATTAATTGTAAAAGAAATTCTGTGTGTAAACCTATTGGCTAAAGCTAAAAGCGTATCCTGCAGTTTTTCTGTAATCTGGAAATTAAAATAAAAGCACAATAGGTTTTTCTTAAAGCACTAACTTGCTCTTTAACAAAGATTATAAAGGGTTAAAAAGAGTCTATAAAAATCTTACCTTATGGTCAGGCATTAAAATTGGATAAATATGTCTACAAGATTTTATTAAAATTAAGTTTAACATTAATAACACTAATATAAAGGCAAAATTTTGCTTATCTGGTATAAAAATCATACAGGAAGCATTGTCAAATATAAAACGGTGTTTGCCTTTCTTTGGTATAAAAACTAATAAAAATAGGTGCTAAAGAGAATTCAGAAGGAAACTGGATATTGCTAGACCAGAGAGAAATGTTATCCAAACCCCTTATGAGGAAAATCTTATCCCAGCTACATTCAGGGACCCATTGCGGGCCCAAGGCCATGTGTGATGCAGTTCTCAGAGTTTATGGGTGTATAAAAATGTATACCTCAGCCAAACAGGTTACAAATAGTTGCTTAGTATGTAAAAAAAACTAATAGACAAGCTATAAAAAGATTATCCCTCGGGGAAAAGGAATACAGGCTTAAGGCCATTCCAAAGTATCCACATTAATTACACAGAGATGCCTCCAATTAGTCATCTGAAGTATTTATTAGTAATAGTGGATCACCTTACTCATTGAGCAGAGGCCATCCCTTTTTCAAGTGCAACCACTAGTAATGTAGTTAAAGCATTAATTATAAATATAGTACCCAGGTTAGGACTAATAGAAAATATTGATTCAGACAATGGAACTCATTTCACCACCTGAATCAGAACTGCCCTACAGAAAAATATTGGTCTTTCTCCTTATGAGATACTCTACGAATTGCCTTATTTACACTCCACTGCTGACTTTTCTACCTTTGAAACAAAAGATCAGTTTCTTAAAAATTATATATTTGGTCTGTCCTCTACCTTTTCTTCTCTTACAACCAGAGGTCTTCTAGCATACACATCACCCCTAGAACTTCTGGTACACCAGCACCAGCCTGGGGACCATGTCGTCATCAAATGGTAGAAAGAAGGAGAAGCTCAAACAGCCTGGGAAGGACCTTACCTAGTGCAGGAAGAGGTTGGACCCATCCTACCCAAGTCAAGAGGGCACCATCCCTTCCAGAGTCATGGGCCATAGTCCCAGGGGGGAACCCTACCAAATTAAAGAAAAGTTTTATGTATCTATCTATCTTTTATTTTTTCTTTTCTTCCCTTTAACTACTCCCCATATTATTAATGTAACTAGATCTAACTCACCTCAAATTATTACTTTTAATGCCTATATAGTTATACCTTTTAAAGATTTACATAACCAAGACAGCTTACTACTTCAAAAAAAAAAAAAGTCTGTCCCTCTTGGACTTCCTCAGATTAAAAAGACATAATAAGTTCCTGTAAGGATACTAGTAATACAGAGAATAGTAGCTGAATTAATTGGTGGGAAGCAGACTCTTGTCCCTCTAAGACAGACTTTGTCAGTCCTTAAAACCACATATCCGTTTCACCAAAAGAATTACTCCTTTTAGCTGTCAATATAACCAATGTAATCCTATACAGCTTGCTGTTACTATTGCAACATCTCAAAACTCTTCCCCTTCATTAAGTCATATTTATGGTATGGGAGCTGACATTTCAGGAAAGGATCCTAGAAGAATTTTTTAAAATACATTTTATTGCTCCTTCAACCTCTATATCAGTCATTCCTCCCAAGCACAATGACAAAACCAAAGTCTCTGTAATAAAAGTAAAAAACCTAAGGCAAACCATAGCAATTGAGACAGGATATCAGGATGCAAATGCCTGGCTAAAATCGATTAAATATTCCATCCACACTCTAAATAAAAGCAACTGTTACACTTGTGCACATGGTAGGCCAGAGGCCCAGGTTGTCCCCTTTTCACTTGGATGGTCCTCTAATTGACAAGACATGGACTGCATGGTAGCTCTTTTTTCAAAACCCTGCAGTCTGGGATGATGAACTATGCCAAACTCTCTCTCTACTATTTCCTGAAGTACAGCACCCTGTGGGTCAGCCCCCAAGGGCCATCCAGCCTCCATCTTCCAAGACCAATTTTACCTCGTGTCTCCAACGACAAGGGGGAAATTTGGTGTTCCTTGGAGACTTAACAGGATGCAGTAAGGTCAGGCACTTCCAAGAGCTGACCCATCAGTCTGCCCTTATTCATCCCGGAGCAGATGTATGATGGTATTGTGGAGGACCTTTACTGGACACTCTGCCAAATAATTGGAGCGGTACTTGCGTTCTAGTTCAATTGGCTATCCCTTTTACCCTGCCATTTCATCAACCAGAAAAAGAAAATACCATGACATTGTAAAACAAAAGAAGGCCTTTATGGGTCTTTCGACCTCCACGTCTATTTAGATGCAGTTGGCATTCCACAAGGTGTGCCAGATAAATTTAATGCTAGGGACCAAATAGCTGCAGGGTTTGAATCTATCCTCCCATAGATAACATTAATAAAAATGTAGATTGGATAAACTGTATTTATTATAATCAACAATGATTTATTAATTACACTAAAAATGCTGTCAAAGGAATAGTGGAACAGTTAGGGCCCACTAGCCA
>NW_026658987.1:0-3759 GCF_009828535.3 Hylobates moloch | reverse complement strand
AGATCCTGGGGCTTTATCTGATTAAATAGCAAGAGAGAGTGCTGAGACTTTTTTGGTGGTGGACAGTCCTTGAGGCAAGCCATTTTTAGAGCATCTGGGCCACTTGGGGAATTGAATCTTTACCAGGGCTTCCCACCTCCTGTTGCCCCTTCTCTGAAAGTGACCCCCTCCCACAGTAGCACCCCAACCACTCAGAACCCCCAAGCCGCCTTCTTTGCACATGCTGAAGCTAATATTGCCTCCACTCCACCCCAACATCAGGGACCCTGGCCCAAGCCCTTCCCTGGGAGCCCTTCCTCCTCTCATGAGGCCTCCTTCCCAGCCCCTCAGAACAGCCTCCTTTATGAGAGTGGCCAAGATCCCACTGAAACCTTCCCCATCAACTTTATAAAATTAATCAGGGAAGAAGGGAGGGGGCAAAATGGAAATCAGCCCAGCTTGCAGCACACACAGCATTGGTCATGAGGTCGGCTACTCTCTGACCCACTTGCTCAGAGTTGTTTGCTGCCTGTTGCTCCAGAGTCACATAGACCCTATCACAAGGTCATAGCTCCCCTTCACTGCTCTATAGATAACAACTGGAACATTATAAATCGTTAACTTTTCCATTTCAGATATTCTTTCTTTCAAGTCCTGCATAGCCATGAAACTGAGGCAGGATAGGTAGTTAAGGGAGTGACCGTGTTCTTGGGATGCAGCGACCATGGCACGCGTGCAGTCAACACAGTGAGCCTCAGCATTCGCATTGTCATTGCGCTCATTGAAGCAAAGCTGTCTTCAGTAGGGAATTTCCCCCATAGACAGCATGAGCATTTTAATTTTACCTGTCCTCAAACTGACATTTTGCTCATTATAATAGTAGAAGACAGCCCTACATGGAGATGTAATATGCTAGTGAGACAAGTCACATATGAACAAGCATGTACAGCTACTAGGCATGTGCACCCAGAAAACCACCCGAACATGCTTACTAGCAACACCTCTTCCCACCACCTTATGAATAATCATGGAAGACTCTCATAAAGGGAGTCTCCCTACTGCCAGTCTCTGCTGTCTCACCCTTATGAGCAGCCTGCCTTGAATCCTCTCTCTCTCACGGTATACTGTCCATTCTGCATGTAACTTTCAAAATATTCTTTTTTCTTTGCAATAAATTACTCTATGCTGCACTTCTTTGCTGTGTGTCTCGTTTAAATTATTTTAAACCAAGAAGACAAGAACTGAGGTGTCACATCAGCCACCAATGAAACTGCTGATGCCAGCCTGACTGAAGGACCCCACAGGAACTCACTCACTAAAGAATGCAGTTTTTGCTGGGCGCGATGGCTCACGCCTATAATCCCAGCACTTTGGGAGACCGAGATGGGCCGACACGAGGTCAGGAGTTCGAGACCAGCCTGGCCAACATAGTGAAACACTGTCTCTACTAAAAATACAAAAATTAGCCGAGTGTGGTGGCATGTGCCTGTAGTCCCAGCTACTTGGAGGTTGAGAGGCTGAGGCAGGAGAATCACTTGAACCTGGGAGGCAGAGGTTACAGTGAGCCGAGATCGCGCCATTGCACTCCAGCCTGGGTGAGAGTGAGACTCCGTCTCAAAAAAAAAAAAAAAAAAAAAATGCAGTTTCCACCTCCTGAAAATTTAATCCCATTTACCCCAACCAATCAATGACCCCAATTTTCTAGCCCTTTACCCTCCATGATCCCTTTAAAAACCCTGTTACAGGTAGTTACATAGAGATGAGCAGGGAAGGAGAAGGCTTTTCTCCCTCACCCACTAGGAATGTCAGGTGATGGTTCGACAGTTATCACATTGTCTCTCTAAAACTGAAAATTCGCGGTCGGTGCCAGAGGGCCAGAGTGAGACAATCTCCTGATGATCCACAGCTGTTAACATTAAAGTGTTAATTGAATGCAGGTGCCAGGGAGAAGCAACTTCCTGGGCATGTGCACTAAGAGACAAAATGGCAGGCCCGGCGCGGTGTAATCCCAGCACTTTGGGAGGCTGAGGTGGATGGGTCACCTGAGGTCAGGAGTTTGAGACCAGCCTGACCAACATGGTGAAACCCCGTCTCTACTAAAAATACACAAATTAGCTGGGTGTGGTGGCATGCACCTGTAGTCCCAGCTACTCAGGAGGCTGAGGCAGGAGAATCGCTTGAACCCCGGGAGGCTGAGGTTGCAGTGAGCTGAGACCATGCCATTGCACTCCAGCCTGGGCAAGAAGAGCAAATCTCTGTTAAAAAAAATAAACAAAAAAAGAAAACGGACAAAATGGCTATGTATGACCTTTCCAGGACACTCCACTGGAATAGGGAAGAAAGCCTCAGATGGGCATGCATACAACTTCCTACATACAGTGTGCAGGCTCACTTCCCAAAGGTAAAGAGAGCACAGAGCATGAGGGTAGCCCACCCTCAGAGAAGAATCATGAGAAACAGGCGAGCCTATAAAGTCCTAGGATCACAGTTAAACGGGGCTCTTGACCTTCAGGTGCCCGGTCAGGTCTCTTCCAAGTGAACCTTCCTTTCTTTCATGTGCTAAAGACTTTTTAAATAAACTTCCACTCTGCTCTGAAACTCACCTCCATCTCTTTTTCTGCCTTATGCCCCTCAGTCAAATTCTTTCTCCTGAGGAGGCAAGAACTGAAGTTGCTGCAGACCTGTACAGATTCGCCACCAGTAACTCAGACACTTTCCACTGGTAACAACCCCAGCCCAGAATTCTTCAAGGAGATGGATTTGAGGGTCTCCTCCCATCTCCTTGCTAGGTGCCCTGTGATCATGAAGCTCTTTCTGTGCTGCAAACCCTGCTGTCTCAGTGTAGTTGGTCTGTAATGGCAGAGCCGGCATTCTGCAGCTCTTCCTTGCCCGGGGCCTGTTGGGAGCCCCCAGCACTGCCTGTACCATCATAAACCCACCCTGGCCCCTTTCCCAGGCTCCAAGCTCAGAGGAGGCAGAGCCTTCATTCTAACCTACAGCATCCCCTCCCTAATCCTCATTTGCCTGCTCCTTCTGAGCTTGAGCCCCATTTTTTGACCCTACCAGCCCCCATTCCCACAATCCCCTGTGCCTACACAAATCAACCTCCCCATGTCCCAACCACTGTCACCCCCAACTTAGACCAGTGCATCCCACAGCTATTCTAGCACCCCACAAGCACTCCAGTGTTCCCCACTTCCTGATCCCATAACACCTTGGGCCCTCCAGATACCCCCTGCTCCAGCCTGGCAGTTTGTCAACCCCCTCACCCAGACCCCCAACACCTCATGCCTGTCTTATGCCATGAGTCTGGGACCCCTGAACCCCACACCTCTTGGGTGCCACTCAGGCCTCTGTGGGCAGCTCCCCCACCAGCTCCCTTCCATCCCCCATGGGCCCTATCCTGGGTTTCCCCCACCCAGGCACACACTATCTGGCATCCCTGATTCCCACTGTTCCTGGCTCACGGCCTGGCCACCTTGTCTTGCTCATTTGCCATAGCCCCTGCCTGGCCCAGCAGGACAGGCCTAGGTCAGAGCAAGGTCACAGGTCAGCACCAGGGCTGGTGCCCCGCCCCGAAGGACACAAGCCTCCTGGCTCAGGACACTTTCTGGGGTCCTGTGCCTCCCCGTCTTCTCCCCCAGGTGCCAAGTCCCCACCTTTTAATACTATCACATTGAGGCTGGGCTTGGTGGCTCACACCTGTAATCCCAGCACTTTGGGAGGCTGAAGTGGGTGGATTACCTGGGCTCAGGAGTTCAAGACCAGCCTGGGCAACAT
>NW_026658986.1:0-3759 GCF_009828535.3 Hylobates moloch | reverse complement strand
TGAATAGGAGTATGACCAGACAGAAGATAGTAGGGATGACAAGTTTTTTGGGGGCACAGTCTAAGTTGGTCTGGTGTCTGGAATGAGACTGGGGCCTAATAAAAAGGAGCATCTATACAGGAGCTCAGATGGGCTGAACCTTGTAGCATTCTGAGGACAGGTCTGACTTCTGAGAAGGGAAAGTGGTAAAAGTATTGTCCAGTCCTTTTAAGTTGGTGGCTGAGCTTGGTGAGGTGTGTTTTTAAAAGACCTTTAGTCCATTCTACTTTTCCTGAAGACGGAGGACCATAAGGGATATAAAGGTTTCACTGAATACTAAGAGCCTGAAAAACTGCTTGGCTGATTTAACTAATAAAGGCTGGTCTGTTATCAGACTGTATAGAGGAGGGAAGGCTAAACTGAGGAATTATGTCTGACAGAAGGGAAAAAATGACTGCGGTGGCCTTCTCAGACCCTGTAGGAAAGGCCTGTACCTATCCAGTGAAAGTGTCTACCTACACTAAGAGGTATTTTAGTTTTCTGACTTGGGGCATGTTGAGTAAAGCTAATTTGCCAGTCCTGGGTGGGGGCAAATCCCCGAGCTTGATGTGTAGGGAAGGGAGGGGGCCTGCATAATCCCTGAGGAGTAGTAGAATAGCAGATGGAACACTGAGAAGTTATTTCCTTGAGGATAGATTTCCACGATGGAAAGAAAATGAGAGGTTCTAAGAGGCAGGCTAGTGGCTTGTACTATAGCTTAGCCTGCCTTTGCTGGTGTGTGGCAATTAGGCCTGGTGGAACTGCCATCAATAAATCAAGTGCGATCAGGGTGAGGAACAGGAAAGAAGGAAATATGGGGAAATGGGGTGAATGTCAGGTGGATCAGAGAGATACAGTCATGGGGGTCAGGTGTGGTATCAGGAATAATGTGGGAGGCCGGATTGAAGTCCGGGCCAGGAACAATGGTAATTGTGGGGCTTAACAAAGAGTGAGTACAGCTGAAGGAGCTAGGGAGCAGAAAGTATATGCGTCAGGTATGAGGAAGAAAATAGATTTTGGAAGTTATGAGAAATGTAGAAGGTGAGTTGAGCGTGGTTTGTGATTTTTTAGGGCCTCTAACAGTATTAAAGCAGCGGCAGCCGCTGCATGCAGACATGAGGGCTAGGCTAAAACAGTAGGGTCAAGTTGTTTGCACAGAAAGGCTACAGGGTGCAGTCCTGGCTCTTGTGTAAGAATTCTGACCACACTAACTATGCCTAGGAAGGAAAGGAGTTGTTGTTTTGTAAGGGATTGAGGTTTGGGAGATTAATCGGACACGATCAGCAGGGAAAGCACGCGTGTTTTTATGAGACTTATGCCGAGATAGGTAACAGATGAGGATGAAATTTGGGCTTGACTGAAGTAATGGGGGCTGTCTGTGAAGCCTTGCAGCAGTACAGCCCAGGTAATTTGCTGAGCCTAATGGGTGTCAGGGTCAGTCTAAGTGAAAGCGAAGAGAGGCTGGGATGACGGGTGCAAAGGAATAGTAAAGAAAGCATGTTTGAGATCCAGAACAGAATAATGGATTGTGGAGGGAGGTATTGAGGATAGGAGAGTATATGGGTTTGGCACCATGGGGTGGATAGGCAAAACAATTTGGTTGATAAGGCATAGATCCTGAACTAACTTGTAAGGCTTGTCTGGTTTTAGGAAAGGTAAAATGGGGGAATTGTAAGGAGGGTTTATAGGCTTTAAAAGGCCATGTTGTAGCAGGCGCGTGATAGCAGGCTTTAATCCTTTCAAAGCATGCTGTGGGATGGGATATTGGCATTGAGTGGGGTAAGGGTGATTAGGTTTTAATGAGATGGTAAGGGGTGCATGATCGGTTGCCAAGGAGGGAGTAGAGGTACCTTATAGTTGTGGGGTAAGGTGGGGGAATACAAGAGGAGGATGCAAAGGAGGCTTTGGATTGGGAAGAAGGGCAGCAATGAGATGTAGCTGTAATCCAGGAATAGTCAGGGAAGCAGATAATTTAGTTAAAGTGTCTCGGCCTAATAAGGGAACTGGGCAGGTGGGGATAATTAAAAGGAGTGCTTAAAAGAGTACTGTCTCAGTCGGCACCAGAGTCGGGGAGTTTTAAGAGGTTTAGAAGCCTGGCTGTCAATACCCACAACAGTTATGGAGGCAAGGGAAACAGGCCCTTGAAAAGAAGGTAATGTGGAGTGAGTAGCCTCCACACTGATTAAGAAGGGGACGGACTTACCTTCCACTGTGAGAGTTACGTGAAGCTCGGCGTCTGTGATGATCTAGGGGGCTTCCGAGGTGAACAGGCAGCGTCAGTCTTCAGCTGCTAAGCCAAGAAGATCTGGGAAGGAGTCAGAGAGCCTTGGGCCAGAGTTCCAGGGGCTCTGGGAGTGGCTGCCAGGTGAGTTGGACAGTCCGATTTCCAGTGGGGTCCCGCACAGATGGGACATGGCTTAGGAGGAATCCTGGGCTGCGGGCATTCCTTGGCCTGGTGGTCAGATTTCTGGCACTTGCAGCAAGCTCCTGGGGGAGGAGGTTCTGGAGGAATGCCTGGCCGCTGCGGTTCAGGCGTTTGGAAGTTCTTGTGTGCTGGAGATGTGGCTGGGGTTTGTCTCACAGTGGAGGCAAGGAATTGCAACTTTTTTCTATTATTGTACACCTTGAAGGCGAGGTTAATTAAATCCTGTTGTGGGGTTTGAGGGCCGGAATTTAATTTTTGGAGTTTTATTTAATGTCGGGAGCAGATTGGGTAATAAAATGTATTTTGAGAATAAGATGGCCTTCTGACCTTTTAGGATCTAAGGCTGTAAAGCGTCTCAGGGTTGCTGCTGAACAAGCCATGAACTGGGCTGGGTTTTTCATATTTGATGAAAGAGCCTAAATGCTCACTGATTCGGGAGAGGTCTGATAAAGAAAAAGGAGCGTTAACCTTGACTATGCCTTTAGCTTCAGCCATCTTTTTAAGAGGAAATTCCTGGGCAGGTGGGGGAGGGCTACTCACGGAATGAAACTGTAAACTGGACCCGGTGTGAGGAGGGGAGGTGATAAAAGGATTATAGGGTGGAGGAGCGGAGGCTGAGGAAGAATTGGGACCTAGCTCGGCCTGGCGAGGAGCAGCCTGGGGAGGAGGGGAGAGGTCAGATGGGTCTGTAGAAAAGGAAGATTAGAAAGACTCAGCGACGCTTGGGGTTGGGACTGAGGGGACGGTAGGAGGGAAAGAAGATTTGGGACGAGTTGCACTGGGCACAGAGACTAGTGAGGGACCGATGTGTAAAAGAATGCCTGGATGTCAGGCACCTCAGACCGTTTGCCCATTTTACGACAAGAATTATTTAGATCTCTTAGGATGGAAAAATTGAAAGTGCCATTTTCCGGCTATTTGGAACTACTGTCGAGTTTGTATTGGGGTCAAGCAGCATTGCAGAAGAAAATAGGATGCTTAGATTTTAGGTCAGGTGATAGTTGAAGAGGTTTTAAGTTCTTGAGAACACAGGCTAAGGGAGAAGGAGGAGGAATGGAGGGTGGAAGGTTGCCCATAGTGAAGGAGGCAAGCCCAAAGAAAAGAGAGAGTAGAGACACAGAGGGAAGGGGTTCGGGGGTTCTTACCCTCCAGAAAAGCGGGAAAGGGGTCGGGGCACAGAGAAACGAGGTTGGGGCATGGAAATATGGGATTGGGGTGCAGAGATATAAGAGGTTGGGGTGCAGAAATAAGGGATCGGGGTGCAGAGATATAAGGGGTTGGGGTATTTTCCCCTCCCCCAGAAAAGCGGGACTTGC
>NW_026658985.1:0-3760 GCF_009828535.3 Hylobates moloch | reverse complement strand
ACCAACCAGGTGAGCCCTGTGGCTGACTGTTCCTACTCACTGCCTTGAGAGTTATCAGAAACAGTATTTAGATCCTCATTCGGATCTCATTAAGTTCTTTTGTATGATTTAATTTTTTTAAAAGACAAATGCCCTGCTCTTGTAAAAGATGATGTGTGGGTCTATTTCTGAATACACTTCTAGATAAAAGCATGTCACCTACAACACCATTTATCGGGATTTATCAGAAATTGCCCCAAATATGAAGAAGAAATAGGGTAAAAGACTGAGGCCATTTAATATGGAATTCTGTTTTAATTTCTCACAATTGAGCTTCAAGCAACAAAACAGTATCACAGGTATGTGTCCGTTGTTCATTTTGAATCTCTCATTGTAAGAGTTGGCATAGAGGCCAGGCGCGATGGCTCACGCCTGTAATCCCAGCACTTTGGGAGGCCGAGGCGGGCGGATCACGAGGTCAGGAGATCAAGACCACCCTGGCTAACACGGTGAAACCCCATCTCTACTAAAAACACACACACACACAAAAATTAGCCAGGCATGGTGGCGGGCGCCTGTAGTCCCAGCTACTCGGGAGGCTGAGGCAGGAGAACGGCGTGAACCCAAGAGGTGGAGCTTGCAGTGAGCTGAGATCACGCCACTGCACTCCAGCCTGGGCGACAGAGCCAGACTCCATCTCAAAAAAAAAAAAAAAAAAAAAAAAACAAGAGTTAGCATAGGTTATTTTCCTCATTAAATTCTGAGAGCATTTTTTGGGGGGAAGCCCCCACACTTGTATCAAAAATATTATACTTGACAGGATATCACTCTGTTGCCCAGGCTGGAGCGCAGTGGCATGATCATTAACACTGCAGTCTCAAACTCCTGGGCTCAAGCAATCTTCCCACCTCGGCCTCCTAAAGTGTTGGGATTACAGGTATGAGCCACTGTGCCCAACCATATTAAACAAATACTAAGAGCAGCTTTGTTTCCTCTTTTCAGTACCTTTGCCACGTTTTTTATTTTTCCAGTCTTACCTAGTTAGAATTATCTACTGTAAAAGTTGAATTTAAATGGTGATAATGGGCATTCTTATCTTCTCTTGATCTCAAAGGGGAGCATTTACCAGCTCACCATAAGGTATGCTGTTGGTGTTTGCTGTAGGTATGTTGTAGATACCCTTTAATAGATTATGAAAGCGGTACAGGCAGTGGGCAGTGGGCAGCACAGAGTACAAGGCTCTTTTGTTCGGCTGAGAGCAGGGCCATTGGCCGAGGCCTGTGGTACGCCATTTCAGTGAGGGGCTCCTTTGCGGCTACCCTTGCTGCTTTTCTGAGCGCCACTGCCCTTGCCGACCCAACGTGCCAATAGCGCAGCACCGATTCCTTTCCGGCTCTTGGGCGCTGCTTTGAGCAGCATCACCCTTTACACCAGAAAGTTGGCACACGCTATGGGGAAAAAACAAAACAAGAAGAAAGTGGAGGAGGTGCTAGAAGAGGAGAAACAGGAATACGTGGTGGAAAAAGTTCTCCACCGTTGATTGGTAAAGGGCAAAGTGGAGTACCTCCTAAAGTGGAAGGGGTTCTCAGATGAGGACAACACATGGGAGCCAGAAGAGAACTTGGATTGCCCCGACCTCATGAGTTTCTGCCATCACAGAAAACAGCACGAGACAGACAAATCGGAGGGAGGCGAGCACAAAGCTGATTCTGATTCTGAAGATAAGGGAGAGGAGAGCAAACCAAAGAAGAAAGAAGAGTCAGAAAAGCCACGAGGCTTTGCTTGGGGTTTGGAGCCGAAGCAGATTATTGGAGCTACAGACGCCAGTGGAGAGCTCATGTTCCTGATGAAAGGGAAAAATTCTGATGAGGCTGACCTGGTCCCTGCCAAGGAAGTCAATGTCAAATGCCCACGGGTTGTCATATCCTTCTATGAGGAAAGGCTGACGTGATTCCTACCCCAAAGAGGATGATGACAAAACAGATGACAAGAATTAACTCTCCTGAGTAGCAGCCTCTGTCACATCTGACTGTGGGTTTCAAGTGGGAAGGAAAGAAGTTCTACTTGTCTTGACACCATAGAGGTAGCTTGAGAAGATGCCCTTTGAAGAGCCAGTATCGTTTCTGTTCCCTGCAGCAGCCCAAGTGTTTTAAAGCCGTTCCAAGCTGTATAGTTTGCACAACCGTCCCAGTGGAGGGGAAGGGGGATAAGTGCTTCAAGGCAACCTTTTCTGCACTTTGCTGAGAAAAAGCAAAGGGCCCTTTATGAAGGACAAAACTTGCAGAACTGGGTGTGTGGGAGAGCAAAAAAATACTGTAGATAATCAAAGAGCATCTCTGCAATGCACAACTTTCTTCCCAATAGTGTTAACTCTACATTTTTACAGCGTAGCACATATGTAGTTTCTGGCTATTACTGGTGTATTATGTGGGAGAGGGAGGAATGGGGAGGGGGGAAGGGAGATGGGTAGCATCATTTTGATTACAATTTGGGGCCTGATAGGGAAAATGGTGAAGCAATGCAAAGAACAGAAAACTAATGATTTGCTTCTATGTCCAGAATATTTTACTTTTGAAAAAAATGTCACTGGCACCATAAATACGGACTGTGAGAGACTGTTTAAAAGCTGTGAATGTCTGAAATATATAAGCCACAGTGTTCCCTGCCTAAACTTAATGTACTTAGTCTCACAAACGACTAAGCCAGTTAATAAGTTACCAGAGTTGCCATTTTGGAGATGGAAATTGACGGAGGAAGGAAGGTCTTTTACTGGAGAGTATACAGTACAAGCAGGTCATTCTGCCTCAGAGGTACTAATTCCTGAAATTAGAAGACCCTTTCTTTCCCAATAATGAAGTTATAAATATCAACTTGTTCATCGTAGCCACTGGCTGAGGTGTTTGGGAAGGGGAAGAAGCTGGTAGAGGAGATAAGACAGGAGGGAAAGTAAAGGGCCCATACTCTTAGTTGGGACAACTTTTGGTGCCATTCTCTTTTGAGCTTTGAACTCTGAAACCATTGGTGGCAGAGTTCAGTCACTGACAGCACAAGTTTCACTGAATTGACTCAAGAGTTGAGTGATTTCAAAAGCCTTGGTCTCAGGAGAAGATTAAACTTTCATACTGGGCAGTGGTTCACTTTAAAACACACACACACACACAAAACCATTTTTTAACAAATCCTAAGAAGTAACTGATACCCAAAATGTTCTGTCTTGAGTCATGAGATCCATCAGTTCTTGATACTATCTAGACTTGGATCTAGAGCTACATTGTAAAATCTTTTTAGGCATGTGTTAGATTTCTTTGAAAACTCTGTTTGAATGTAAACTTCATACCACACTCTCAGTTTTTGTCTTAATAAAACTATACATATGTAATCCCAGAAAAAATAGATTATTATGAAAATTCCTATCCTTATTTTGAGACTTCTTTTCAGGATAATTTGTTGTTGGATTTTAATCGGAGCTGTAACTCTAGCCATTGAGATGATGGTATTATTTTTTCCTCATAATTTGTTAATGTGGTAAATTACATTCTGGATTGTCTAATATTAAAACACCCTTGCAGACCTGGGATAATCTCAACTTGGTAAGTTTTTTATATCTGCTAGATTTGGTTAGCTGATATTTTGTTTAGGATTTTTGCAACTATCTTCATGAGCGAGACCTGCAAGTGATTTCCTTTCTCATATGGTCCTCTATTACGCTTCATTCAGGTGGAGAGCACCACCCCCCACCCCCTACCATGCCCTGTTTATACTCTTAAAAAGGTTGTATAAG
>NW_026658984.1:0-3760 GCF_009828535.3 Hylobates moloch | reverse complement strand
CCGTTCCATTCCATTCCATTCCATTCCAATCCATTCTATTCCATTCCCATCCACGTGACTCCTCTCAAAAGCACTGCATTCCATTTCATTCCATTAAATTCCATTCCCTTCCACCTGAATCCACTCTACTGCCCCCCCATTCCACTCCAATCTATTCCACTCCATTGCATTCCATCCCATTCCACTCCACTGCCCTCTACCCTTCTCCATTCCGTTCATTTCCAATACACTCCACTCTACTCCACTCCATTTAATTCCTTTTCAATCTGTTCCATTGTATTGCATTCCATTCCATTACTTTCCACTATATTCCATTCTCCTCCAGTCCACTCCACTCCAATCCACTGCATTCCATTCCATTCCTTTCGATTCCATTCCATTCCATTCCATTGAATTCAAATCCACTCTTCTCCACACCACTCCTCTCTTCTCCACAGAACTTTTTTCCTTTCTATTCCATTGCATTCCATTGCATTGCATGCCATTCCGTTCTTTGTATTCCGTTCCATTCTGTTCCACTGCATTTCATTCCATTCCTTTAACCTCCACACAACGCCTCTCCAATCCACTGCTTTCCGTTCCTTTCCATTCTTTTCCATTCCATTGAATTCCACCTGAATCCACTCTATTCCTCTCCATTCCATTCCACTCCACTGCACTCCAATCCATTCCTTCCCATTCAACTCCACTCCATTACAATCTACTCCATTCCATTCCATTCCATTCCACTCCATTCCACTCCTCTCCATTCCCTTCCTTTCTTCTCAATTGCACTCCACTGTACTCCACTGTAATTTTTTCAATTCCATTCGTTCCCTTTCGAATCCATTCCATTCCATTCCATTCCATTCCATTCCATTCCATTCCATTCTTTTCCATTAGAATCCACTCCACGCCACTCCATTCCATTCCGTTCCATTCCATTCAATTCATATCCACTCTACTCCACTCCACTCTTCTCCACTACACTGAATTCCACTCCTTCCCTTTCCCCTCCATTCCACTGCACTCCATTCCATTCCATTCTATTCCATTCCATTCCATTCTTTCCATTCAAATCCATTCTTCTCCACTGCATTCCTCTCCACTCCAGTGCCATCCATACCTTCCCATTAGCCTTCATCCAGTCCACTACTTTGCATTCCATTCCATTCCATTCCATTCCATTCCATACCATTTCATTCCGTTCCTTGCCATTCCACTGCATTCCACTCCACTCCTCTCCCTTCCTTTCTTCTCCATTCCACTCCACTGCGCTTTTTTCCGTTCCATTCCATTCTTTTCCAATAGAATCCACTCAACTCCACTCCAATCCATTCCATTCCATTCCATTCAATTGAAATCCACTATTCTCCACTTCACTTCTCTCCATTACACTTCATTCCAATGCTTCCAATTCACCTTCATTGCATTCCGTTACATTCCATTCCATTCCATTCATTTCCATTCCATTCCACTCCATTCCACTGCACTCCACTCCCTTCCTTTCTTCTCCATTCCACTCCACTGCACTCCACTGTACTTTTTTCAATTCCGTTCCCTTCCGTTCCAATGCATACCTTTGCATTCCTTTCCATTCCCCTCCATTCCTCTGCAATCCACTCTCTTTCTTTCTCCTCCATTCCACTCCACTGCACTGCACTGCACTGCACTTTTTTCCATTCTATTCCATTCGATTCTATTTGATTCCATTAGATTCCATTGCATTCCATTCCATTTCATTCCATTCTTTTCCCCTAGGGTCTACTCCACTCCACTCCAATACATTCCATTCCATTCCTTTCAATTCCATTCAAATCCAGTCTTCTCCACTCCACTCCTCTCCACTTCACTGAATTCCATTCTTTCCATTCGGCTCCATTCCAGTCCACTTCATTTCATTCCATTAAATACCGTTCTATTTCTTTCCACTCCATTACACTCCACTCCACTCTCTTCCTTTCTTCTCCATTCCACTCCACTGAACTCCAATGCACTTTTTTCCTTTCCATTCCATTCCATTCCAATCCGTTCCCTTCCTTTGTTTTCCACTAGATTCCACTCCACTTCACTCCAATCCATTCCATTCCATTCAAATCATATCCACCCTTCTCCACTCCACTAGGTTCCTTTCCTTCCCATTGGCCTCCATTCCGTTCCATTCCATTCCTTACCCTTCCATTCCGTTCCACTCCACTCCACTCCCTTCCTTTCTTGTCCATTCAACTCCACTACACTCCACTGCACTTTTTTCCATTCCATTCCATTCCATTCCATTACAATATATTCCATTCCATCCCATTGTATTCCATTGCATTCCATTCCATTGCATTCTTGTCCATTAGAATCCACTCCACTCCACTTCAATCCATTGCATTCCATTCCATTCAAATACACTCTTCTCCACTCCACTCCTCTCCACTCCACTACATTCTATTTCTTCCCATTCGCCTCCATTCCAGTCCACTCTGTTCCATTCCATTTCATTCCATTCCATTCCATTCCATTCCATTCCTTTCCATTCCATTCCATTGCATTCCAATCATTTCCATTCCATCCCATTCCAGTCCATTCATTTTGATTCCATTCCACTCCATTCCACTCCGCTCCAATCCCTTCCTTTCTTCTCCAGTCCACTCCACTGAACTCCACTGCACTTTTTCCATTCCATTCCATTCCATTCCAATCCATACCATTCCGTTCCTTTCCATTCCCCTCCATTCCTTTGCACTCCACTCTCTTCCTTTCTTCTCCATTCCACTCCACTGCAATTTTTTCCATTCCATTCCATTCCATTCCATTCCATTCCGTTCCGTTCTGTTCCATTCCATTCTTTTCCCTTTGAATCCACTCCACCCCATTCCAATACATTGCATTCTATGCCATTCGATTCCATTCAAATTCACTCTTCTCCACTCCACTCCTCTCCACTCCTCTGCATTCAATTCTTTCCCTTTCGCATCCATTCCAGTCCATTCCATTCCTTCCCATTCCATTAAATTCCATCCCATTCCCCTCCCTTCGACACCACTACTCTTCCTTCCTTTCTCCTCCATTGCACTCCACTGCAATCCACAACGCTTTTTATCATTCCGTTCTATTCCATTCCATTCCATTCCATTGCATTCTTTTCCACTATAATCCACTCAACTCCTCTCCAATCCATTCCGTTCCATTCCATTCCACATCAATTCTGTCTTCTCTACTCCTCTCCTCTCCATTCCAATTCATTCCATTCTTTCCCATTTTCCTCCATTCCAGTCCCCTCCATTGCATTCCAATCCTTTCCATTCCATTCCATTCCATTCCATTAAATTCCATTCCATTCCATTGCATTCCACTCCATTCCACTCCACTCCTCTCCCTTCCTTTCTTCTCCATTACACTACACTGCACTCCACTGCACTTTTTTCCCTTCTATTCCGTTGCATTCCATTGCATTGCATGCTATTCCTTCCTTTGTATTCCGTTCTGTTCCATTGCCATCCTTTCCATTCCATTCCATTCCTTTTCCCTCCACACAACTCCTCTCTAATCCACTGCATTCCATTACATTCCATTCTTTTCCATTCCATTCAATTCCAACTGAATCCACTCTATTCCAATTCATTCCAATCCACTCCACTACACTCCATTACATTTCTTCCCATTCAACTCCACTCCACTACAATCTTCTCCATTTCATTCAATTCCAGTAAAGAGCACTCCATTCCACTCCATTCCTTTCCATTCCATTCCATTCCATTCCATTCCATTCCATTCCGCTCCATTCCACTCCACT
>NW_026658983.1:0-3761 GCF_009828535.3 Hylobates moloch | reverse complement strand
TTTGGGTACTGACTTTATTTCTAGATTTCCCCATATTTTGCCTACCCTAATATTTCATTCCCCTTGATTTCCTTACATTACAGAAAATGCTTTAACACACGTAGTTGAGCCACCACAAATCCTTTCTGGAAAGACATAGCAACGATAATCACATACCCAATAATTAAAACAGAGATTTAATTTCATACCTTGACTGTAAGATCAGATCGTTCTTGTAATTTGTAAGTCTTAGAGAAAAGAAGTCTGATTATCCAGAGTATCAGAATCCCTTCCAAAATAAGATGGTAAGTAGGAGCCTAAGAGTGAGTCAAAAACAAGAAATGAAACATACACTTCTAACACCTGCACATAAAATTTACTACACCTGCATATACTGCCTCCTATGACTTTCAGCCTATTCTTAACAATTGACTTTCGAAGCTCCCTTAATTTCTATTCATTCCTTTCCCCATTTCTAATAGCAGGCAATTTCTTCCTTACATGAAAAACCCCTAATATTTTTAGCTTTTAAAACTTCTTTGGGAATAAAAACTAAAATTAAAAAAATAAAATCTAGGCCGGGCGTGGTGGCTCACAGTTGTAATCCCAGCACTTTGGGAGGCCGAGGTGGACAGATCACCTAAGGTCGGGAGTTTGAGACCAGCCTGACCAACATGGAGAAACCCTGTCTCTACTAAAAATACAAAATTAGCTGGGTGTGGTGGCGCATACCTGTAATCCCAGCTACTTGGGAGGCTGAGGCAGGAGAATCGCTTGAACCCAGGAGGTGGAGGTTGTGGTGAGCTGAGATCACACCATTGCACTCCAGCCTGGGCAACAGGAGCAAAACTCTGTCTCAAATAAATAAATAAATAAAATCTAACACAGAATCCCAATATTTAAAACAATATCAACTATTGGATTGTTTAATTTCAGTGGGTATTTTTTTGGGTACACTATACAAGACTACTCAGATTCTACATTCAACGTGCATAGGATTTGGGAGTAAGAAGTTTACCTTTATGATGAATTTTAAAATTTGCTCATCCCCCTAAATACAATTCATTTATGAATAAGTCTAAATACCCTTCTAGTTTTCTCAATAGTTGGATTCTAGCAAGCAAACATCTGCCCGAGCCACCAGTTAAGAGCCCACTGCAAAAAGAAATCGCTCTAAGAAAAGTTGAGAAACTCTTTGTCTAGGGAATTCATAAAAATCACAAACACCACTTCTTTTCCTTCCCAGGAAATGTTACATACAGGAGTTCTCCCAAGTCTCACTGCTGGACAGTTTCGGGGAATGAGAAGTTACACTACTGTCAGTCTTCAAAAAGGGGGCACTCAACATTTAACAGAAAATAATCCATTTCTTTAAAAAATCATTTACAAAAAAAGATCATTCAATTTTAGTGGCTCATTTTAGGTCACTATAATTAACCTAATACTGGGCATCACTTAATACCTGAGCATAAGACAGAGCCACATCTGCTGTCTCTGCTATGTTTCAAGATAAAATTCCCAGTATGTCCTGCAATAGAAGACACTGTCATTACCCCTACCAGCAGATGGTGATATTAAGTTTGGTGATATTAAATCATCAAAAGTAACGTGAAATTCACTTGAAATGAATGTAAGCTCTATAAGCACAGGGACTTCTGCCTATTTGTTCACCGCACTATCCCTAGCATCTAGATCTGTGTGGTCCAATGTGGACAGTCACTAAGTTACATGGGGCTATTTAAGTTAAATTAAAAATTCAGTTGCAGCTGCGTGTGGTAGCTCGTGCCTGTAATCCCAGCACTTTGGGAGGCCAAAGCAGGAGGACTGCTTGAGGCCAGGAGTTCAAGGCCAGGCTGGGCAACATAGCAAGTCCCCCACCTCTATTAAAAAAAAAAAAAAAAAAAAGTTTAGTTGGGCGTGGTGGTATGTGGTCCCAGCTACTCGGAAGTCTGAGGTGGGAGGATCGCTTGGGTCTGGGAGGTCAAAGCAGCAGTGAGCTGATCGCACTACTTACTGCACTCTAGCCTGGGCGACAGAGTGAAATCCTGTCTTTAAAAAACAAAATAAAATAAAATAGAATAAGTTACTCAGTGCCCAATGAATAGCTCTGCAAGACAGCACGGGGAATCTCAGTTATTAAACGAATGAACACTAAGACTGACATTCTGGTTTCTTGTTATCTTACGTATCTGAAATAACTAGGCTTCAAAAAACTCTTAACTATTCTTCCTTTAAAAGTCTACGGCCAGGTGCAGTGGCTCACGCCTGTAATCCCAGCACTTTGGGAGGCCGAGGCGGGCGGATCACCTGAGGTCGGGAGTTTGAGACCAGCCTGACCAACACGCAGAAACCCCGTCTCTACTAAAAATACAAAATTAGCCGGGCATGGTGGCACATGCCTGTAATGTCAGCTACTTGGGAAGTTGAGGCGGGAGAATCGCTTAAACCCGGGAGGCGGAGGTTGTGGTGAGCCGAGATCACGCCCTTGCATTCCAGCTTGAGCAACAACAGCGAAACTCCGTCTCAAGATAGATCAATCAATCAATCAATCAATCAATATCGACTAAACTACTTGTATCTTTATAAGATAGAAAACTGATGTACGCAGAAGAATGACAAACTATTTCTTATTCACAAATCCTAAATCACTTGGTTTCTTTTCGACAAAAACAGACAAACTCCAATTTATTACAATTTTATTCACCAACGAACTGTACCGTAGTTCCAAAGAACTGACTTCCTTAGGACCTTCCCAGACGAAGGTTTTCCACTCATTTTCACCACTCCGTTTTATCGTCCGTCTAAACTCTGGTTTTTGTAGATCTGTCTCCTGCGGCCCCTTACACGTGTTCCTTTCCGGAGCCTCCAGGGGACCCGGAGCATAAGAACTCAAACCGAGACCCTCGGTCCCAGCCCCCGCCCGTTCCTCCCTACACTCGACCGCTGGGACTAGAAGCTCCCGGCAGGCCTTCCGGCAAGAGACGCCGAGTCTGGGCGTGACCGAGCCAGTCCCGCCGAGGTCTCAGGCCACAAATCCACACGCGCCCTCCCACCCTCCCCAGGCCCGGGTGTGGTCGCGGACCGCTCATGGCGCGGAGCCCACCTCGTAGAGCGCCTGTACCATCTCCACCAGCACCCACTGCTCCGTGGCGGTCGCCATAGTTAGCCGCTTCCTTCCGGAAGGCGGGTCACAAGCACGTCCTAAAAGTGCGCGTCGCTGCTCAGGGTCGTCATCACCTCCGCAGAGGGCGGGGCGGCGGAGCCCTGGGCACCGCCTACTCGCACTTGCCCACTGGTTGACGGGAGGCTGGGCGGGGTCGGGTGGGATGCCGCAGTTTTTCCAGGAATTGTTTACCTTGTGTCCATTACCCTCCCTGCTGGATTCAGGATGGAGAAAGTAGTAATGAACGGGCCTTACACTTGGTCATCAGCTGGGCGCAGAGAGTTAAAATGATTGCAATACGTTTACTTTCTTTTTTTTTTTTTTTTTTTGAGACGGAGTTTCGCTTTTGTTGCCCAGGCTGGAGTGCAATGGCGCGATCGCGGCTCACCGCCACCTTCGCCTCCCGGGTTC
This sequence comes from Hylobates moloch, assembly GCF_009828535.3. NCBI lineage: Eukaryota > Metazoa > Chordata > Mammalia > Primates > Hylobatidae > Hylobates > Hylobates moloch. Next base: position 208 of record NW_026658983.1, on the reverse strand, counting down.
AAGCGATTCTCCCGCCGCAGCCTCCCGAGTAGCTGGGATTACAGGCGTGCGCCACCACGCCTGGGTAATTTTGAATTTTTAGGAGAGACGGGGTTTCTCCATGTTGGTCAGGCTGGTCTCAAACTCCCGACCTCAGGTGATCCGCCTGCCTCGGCCTCCCAAAGTGCTGGGATTAGAGGCGTGAGCCACCGCGCCTGGCCAATACGTT
>NW_026658982.1:0-3761 GCF_009828535.3 Hylobates moloch | reverse complement strand
TAAATTTTTAAAATAACTGGTTACTCATTATATTACAACATAAGCTCACCTGGAATCAGATCATTTGACAGCCACAAACTGCTCTGGAGGACTAGGGCCCTCATCAACTATTGGAGAAAAAACATTTGAAAATAAATTTGACATTTGCTATAAATATAAAGACATTATTTTGCTTTAAAAAATGTGGCTATTTTCTTCTGCAATTAAATGTAAGAATATTCAGATATACTGATGTCACTGTAATACTGTAACTTTGGAATCAAGATCTATTTTATCTTCTTTTAACTACAGTACTAATTTTATATACTGAGTAAGACAGGGTGATATAATGCTTATTTAATAACTTTTGAGATAGCTTCTCTTTATGTTTTAAAATACAATCATAAATAAGCACTTATTTAAAAAGCTAAATGCTTTCATTTATTCAAGGGATGGCTTTGCTGACCAAATGATACTGCTTTTTATCTTCTAATTACTTCGTATCTCATTAGTGCTTCCTCTAATGGGCTAAAGAAAATGGGGAAACTTCAAATTGTTAAACGCACCCAGGTTAGTTTCGGCAATAGGTCTGAATAAAAAAGAAATTCAAACATTTTGACTCAAATAGGTTTTCTTTTTTCTTTCCACTTACTATTTTAATTATTCATCTTGTTTTGATTTCCAAAGATACTCTTCTGGAACTATACAGTATGTTTTCAAATGCTTATATTAGAAAGAGGGACTTGCCAATGGCTGGTAAATATTAAGGAATTTAAAAAAATGGAAGAGTCAAATGCAATGCTTCTATTCCTTTGGAAAATGTTTGAGACTAGTTAGAGTTTGGCCTAAGTGAATGAATGTCCTTAAATCTACACCTGTGGCAGCCTCTTCCCTTCCAGACACACAAACCTTCTTTGTGTGGAGCTCCCAGGGTAAAAAGACCATTGTCGAGTGCATGTATATAGGTTCCCTCATCCATTTCAATGGCTATGGTTCCTGAAATTTCACCAGTTTTTTACTGTCCACCAGATTCCTAAAAAATAAAATCAATATTTCAACTTTATATTTTAGTTTTGACACAGAGTTCTTTTTTTGTTAATATAACTTAGTTTTAAAACCTTTTTATTTTGCAGTTGTAAGAAATAATACAAAGATCTCACATATCCTTTACTCACTTTGTCTCAATGATGACATCTTGCATAAGTATCATACACTGTCAGAATCAGGAAACTGACATTGATATAATCCATGAACCTTATTCAGATTTCACCAGTTTTACATGTACTTGTTTGCATGTATGTGCACAGATTCATGCGACTACCAGCACAGTCAGGATTAGGTTTTTAAAACACAAAATAGCAACATACATCCACGCACGGGGGTGCATGCCTGTAATCCCAGCTACTCGGGGAGCTGGGGAAAGAGGATCACTTGAGCCCAGGAGTTCAAGGTTATAGTGAGCTATGATCACGCCACTGCACTCTAGCCTGAGTGACACAGCAAGGTCCTGTCTCAAAAAAGGACCAAAACAAAACAAAAGGCAACATGTGAAGATACAAAGTGATATATAGAGAACGGTCTCTCTCATGATGGACCCCAGCCATCTATTCATGCCTGCTTTCCAGAGGCAATGCCTATCATAATGTTTCTTAAAAATGCCTCTATAGGAAGACTTTCTAGCATAGCAATCTTTTTTTCTTTTTTGAGACAGAGACTCGCTCTGTCACCCAGGCTGGAGTGCAGTGATGCGATCTTGGCTCACTGCGACCTCCACCTCCCGGGTTCAAACAATTCTCTGCCTCAGCTTCCCGAGTAGCTGGGGTTACAGGCGCCTGCCACCATGCCTGAATACTTTTTTTTGTATTTTTAGTAGAGACGGGGTTTCACCACATTGGCCAGGCTGGTCTCAAACTCCTGACCTCGTGATCCACCCGCCTCTGCCTCCCAAAGTGTGGGATTACAGGTGTGAGACACCGCTCCTGGCCAGTAATCTTAACTATGATTTTAGATTGAAAGTAAAATGAGCAGAATCTATGCCTATGTATACTAAATCCCAATTTGCCAATAGAAATTTTAGACTCTAGGAACAATTATTTAAGGAGTTGTTATAAAAGTTTATATCTTAATGTTAAAAAATGTCCTCAAACCTCCTCCTAAATTGTACTTTAGCTAGAGTAGAAATGAGTCAATCATTAACTGGATACGACATATTAAGGAATTCTTGCTAATTTTACAAGGTCTGATAATGACATAGTATAATGTATAAAAATAAGAAAACAAGTGATGACAGAAAGACATATCACATTAAGAAATGTACATTTATGTACTTATGGGTAAAATGACATAGTATATGTGATTTTACTTAAAATTTTCTAAGAAAAAAATGTGTGTGTGGGTATGTGTGTAAATCAAAGGAGATTGGCAAAATATTGATAATTAATGCTGGGGCCTGGGTACATGGGGGACTCATTATATTCTTCTATGTATGGAATAGTTTGGATATTTCCATAATAAAAAGGTTTTAAAGATTCAGTTAATTCCACTGCACAAAATTTTCTATTCAGCTAAACATTTCATGCTTTCCATAATAAATTTTAAAATACATAAAATTTTAGCTAACATGAAGGTAGACCCTTACCTAACATGAAATACAAAAAGTAACTTAAAATAGACCAAAGACCTAAATGTGAGAGCTAAAGTTAGAAAACCTTTAGAAGAAAATGGGAAAAGCTTCATGAGAATGAATTTGGCAGTGATTTCTTGTATAGAACATCAAAGGCACAGGCAACAAAAGAAAACATAGACAAACCGGACTTGATCAGAATTAAAAACTTTTGTGCATCAAGGACTGCCGTCAACAGAGTAAAAGGCAACCCAGAGAATGGAGAAAATATTTGTAAACTACATATATTATAAGGAATTGATATCCAGACTATATAGAGAACTCCAAAAAGACAAATACCACAATTCAAAACTGGGCAAAGGATATACACGGACATTGCTCCAAAGATGATAAAATGGCCAATAAGCACTCAAAAAGACAACATCACTAGTCACTAAGGAAATAGAAATCAAAACCATAATGCAATACCACTTCACACCCATTAGAATGCTATTATCAGAACAAACAAACAAACAAAAAACAGAAACCAAGAAAACCAGAAAAACAAATGTTGGGCAGGATGTGTAGAAACTCAAACCCTGTGCAATGCTCGTGGGAAGGTAAAATGGTGCATGTATTTAAATGCCACTGAAGTGTACACTTAAAAATAGAAAAACTGGCAAATTCTATATTCTGTATATTTTACCTCCACACACACAAAACCAATGGAGAAATAGAAAATCAAAATTAAAATTTCAGCTAAAGACAATTAAAAAGCAATAAAACTAATGGCAATTTAGATGCTTGAGTTATAGCTACAATCGTTTTCAGGAAAATAAATGCTTTATTCAGAATCATTATCAACAGTGTTATGGTTAGCAAGTCTTTCTTATAAATGTAATAGTTAATGATTTTAAATTAGATTTATTTTGTATGTTCTATGCCACATTGACCAAGTACACTTAATATTAAATAAAATCATTTCAATATAATATCTCATTAATGTTTTGCAAATGAAGAAGAAATTTCTGGCAGACAAGCTCCTCAAAATTTTCACACTCTGTCCAAGTAGGGAAATGATACAATAACATTACTTATAATATTGTCAACTGAAAAAGAAATTACTTTGGGCAGATGCCAGTATTTTTTCTCAATGAGATTTCAAAGAATAAGAAAGCTA
>NW_026658981.1:0-3761 GCF_009828535.3 Hylobates moloch | reverse complement strand
TGATTTTGTATCCTGAGACTTTGCTGAAGTTGCTTATCAGCTTAAGGAGATTTTGGGCTGAGACAATGGGTTTTCTAAATATACAATCATATCATCTGCAAATAGGGACAATCTGACTCCCTCTCTTCCTATTTGAATACCCTTTATTTCTTTCTCTTGTCTGATTGCCCTGGCCAGAACTTCCAATAGTGTGTTGAATAGGAGTAGTGGGAGAGGGCATCCTTGTCTCATGTCAGTTTTCAAAGGGAATGCATCCAGCTTTTGCACATTTGGCATGATATTGGCTGTGGACTTGTCATCAATACCTAGTTTATTGAGAGTTTTGGCATGAAGGGGTGTTGAATTTTATTGAAGGCATTTTCTGCATCTATTAAGATAATCATGTGGTTTTCGTCATTGGTTCTATTTACATGATGGATTACGTTTATTGATTTGCATATGTCGAACCAGCCTTGCATCCCAGGTATGAAGCCGCCTTGATCATGGTGGATAAGCTTTTTGATGTGTTGCGGGATTCAGTTTGCCAGTATTTTATTGAGGATTTTCACATCGATGTTCATCAGGGATATTGGCCTGAAATGTTCTTTTTTTTGTTGTGTCTCTGCCAGGTTTGGTATCAGGATGATGCTGGCCTCATAAAATGAGTTAGGGAGGAGTGCCTCTTTTTCTATTGTTTGGAATAGTTTCAGAAGGAATGGTAGCAGCTCCTCTTTGTACCTCTGGTAGAATTTGGCTGTGAATCCATCTGGTCCTGAGCTTTTTTTGGTTGGTAAGCTATTAATTACTGCCTCAATTTCAGAACTTGTTATTGGTCTATTCAGGGATTCAACTTCTTCCTGGTTTTCTTGGTTTAGTCTTGGGAGGGTGTGTGTGTCCAGGAATTTATCCATTTCTTCTAGACTTTCTAGTTAATTCTGTATAGTATCCTCTGATGGTAGTTTATATTTCTGTGGGATCAGTGGTGATATCCCCTTTATCATTTTTTATTCTGTCTATTTGATTCTTCTCTCTTTTCTTCCTTATTTTTCTGGCTAGTGATCTATTGTTAATCTTTTCCAAAAAAAAAAAAACAGCTCCTGGATTCGTTTATTTTTTTTGAAGAGATGAATAATGAGAACACATGGACACAAGGAGGGGAACATCACACACCAGGGCCTGTCAGGGGGTGGGGGGGGGGGCGCTAGAGGAGTCATAGCATTAGGAGAAATAACTAATGTAGATGACAGGTTGATAGGTGCAGCAAACCACCACGGGACGTGTATACCTATGTAACAAATCTGCACATTCTGCACATGTATCCCGGAACTTAAAGTATAATTTTAACAAAAAGTTAATTTATGTAAACGTTTCAACATTTTCTTTGAAAAGAAAAAATCCCAACCTAGGCAACATAGCAAAACCTGTCTCTACAAAAAATACAAAGATTAGCCAGGCATGGTGACATGTGCCTGTAGTCCTAACTACTGGGAGGTGGGGATAGCTAAGGTGGCAGGATCATTTAAGCCCAGGGGATTGAGGCTGCAGTGAGCCGAAATCATACCACTGCACTCTAGCAGCCTAGGCAACAGCAACCCTGTCTCAAAAAAAAAAAAAAAAATCCTTCTATTTTATTTACTGATATTAACTCCAACTCTATATTAGTTTTAATAGTGGCTTGTTGACTACAGACCAAAAAAAAAAAAAATCTAATTCGGAGTAAAAATGGTAGGTTTAGAAGAGGGAGCCTTGTCCCACTAGGTTAGTTGGGTAATGCAACCACATCTCTCTGTTTCATCTTTTCATTCCTTGATGAGCTCTTATGAAGGAAAAGCTTTGATTCATTCCAATTAGTTTTGAGAAATGGTTTTAGTGCCTGGGCATCAAAGCATTAACATCTAAATCTATAGGAAAAATAAATAGTATAGATATTCATGCAGTTCTCCAACATATTTGGTATAAATTCTGGAAGAAAAAGCTTAAGCTCCACTTCTTGCTGAAAAAGCATATGGATAAAATCTAAAAATCCAAATTTGTATCGAATGTGAAAAAGAAAGAAACTCCCAGCATTCCATGTACTAGGTTGAATTTTCTCCTCTACCTCTCAGATGGAGACAATTCTATTCTAACCTGCTCCACCCACCATGTGGATATGACTTGATCTATCTTTGCTGTCTTTCCTTCCAGGGACACAGAGAGACACCATCCACAGGGCATAAGGGAATTTGCCCAGTCTGCTCTGGGCATATAAATCCATACTTGATCAATAAACGGGGAGCAGGCAGGAGGTCAAATGACTGGAAATGACAAAGTGTCATATGCTAAACCTGGTTTACCCCTGGTCTAGTCCTTATTTCCTATACAATCATAGCCCACGACCTTTGCCATGGAAACTAGGTCACTGTGGCAAGATACATCTTGAATGTATTATTCATCTCTGATAATATTTTGAGTAGGCTGATGTCTATGCCACAGGAATCTGCTTCTGAAAGTGAAATGGTAGTTTCTTCTAGATAACTTCATGTAGATATAAGCAAAGATTTAGTTATTCATGTAAATCAAATTACAGGTGTGAAAATGAAGTTGTGGGAATCTAGGTGCATGTTAACGAGCATTAATGTCTGAGGGAAACAGTGTCAGTTTATTTTTTAACATATGTTTGACTTTAAAAGCTGTGAATGTGGGAAAACTCACAGGATGTTAGCATGTGTGAACATGGCAAGATTCGCAGTCAAAGAAGACCTGGGTGAAGAAACTATTGCAGTGGCATCCTGTTGCTGATCTCCATCCTGCTTTCAGCTCAAGAGCAGCTGCCTGTGAGTGATACTGAATAGCAGAAAAAATATGTTCCGTTCTAGATGAGAAGCAGAAGTAAAGCCACATCACAGGCATATATTTGCAGTGCTATGGTCTCTGGAACCAGTGTCCAGTACTATGTTGGTAAATGCTTAACAATCAGCTCTCCAGGAAATTCAAAACCCTGATCTGTAATGGCTGCCAATTTTCATGGTATAAATACTCCCACTCTAGTCAATTTCAAGCCACCAACCTGACCTCACTGCAGACAGAATTAGGAAGAAATGTGAAGCTGGCTCCAGTGCGCCAAGTATAACCCTTTTCTCCCCCAACCCCAAGCACTCCACTCACGTAGGACAAGTCCCTGAAAGATATGAAACTGGCCAGTTTCTGTTTCAGAAGAAAAGTAACAGATCAATCCTCTGGGTTTTTGCTCACACTGGCTCGTCTACCTCAAACACATTTCCCTATCCATCTTCATTCAGCTTAGCCCTTCTCAACCTTCAGAAATATAGAAGCATAGAAGTCTTCCTTTATCCCCAATGCCAAAGCTAAGTGAGGTTCCTTTCCTCCAACTCTGAGGCTCCTGTCCAGATAACATCCTGTTTTAAGAATCTATTTACTGCTTTGGGATCTCCTTGAGAGCAGGTCCAGGAGCCCTTTCACCATTATATCCCTGGTGCTTAGGACAGAGAAAGGGGGTTAATACGTATTTATTGATTGAAGCAGGGAGGGAGGGAGAAAAAGAGTGAGAGATGGGCCTTGAATTATCGTCCTCAAGCTGCCTCCGCCAAAAAACACAGCTAAGCAGTTGGAGTCGCAAAAGCACTGTTGCGGTTTTAAATGTGTTAATTTATTTTATCACTTTGATTACAAACCATCATTAGCCATCTAGCATTTCTATGTGGACTGTATAATATGACTTTGGACCGAGACTCCCTGCTTTGGACTCAATTCCTTCATTTACAAGCTCTGTAACTTTGTGACCA
>NW_026658980.1:0-3762 GCF_009828535.3 Hylobates moloch | reverse complement strand
GAGGGACAGGGTGGGGATGGCATGGATATGAAACAGCTTTCCATAGTTAATAGCTTCAAGTTCCAAACTAAAACATCAACTCCAGATATATAGCTCTGCCCTGCTAAATCTCCTTTAACCAAAGGAAGGAGTAATCCTGTCTCATAGGAATACTGTTAGACTAAATAACACATGCCTACTATTGCACCTGTTTACATTTGTTGTGCAATAATTGAGTTTTCTTTTTCCCTTCCCTTGGGAGGAGATCCAGATGAATGAGTCCTTTGGAACTGAGGGCTAATTAGAAAGGGATAGAATGTTGGGTAGGATGCTGCAGGCATCAAATTCAGCAGGACTTTATTTGCTGGATGCCACAGCAATTTGCCAACACCCTCCTGTCTTTCTTGCTGTTGCCCACTGAGCTGCTAACCTAGTTCTCCCTGTCTTTGGATCAGCAATGAGCTTGGGATTAAAGAAGCATCTTGGAAACTATAGGCTCCTCCAGGCCCTTCTGGATTTGACCCTGGTCCTGTCCAGGGATTTGGGGGCTGACCAGAAGCCTGGCCCTTCTGGAAGAGTCCAGAAGGGTGGCTGTGGGCTCAACTGTCCCTTGCCATTTCCTGCTACCTCCTTGCCTGAGTAGACCGACAATGCAGTCTGTTCTCTGCCCCCATCCTCGGGAAGCATTTCCCAGACCTCAGTGGACACCTGGAACTTAGCAGGTGTTTAGTAAATTCCTTGAAGGGGAACAACCTCCAAAGCTAAGGGCGTGGGGCTGCAACCTGGCAGGAGGCCATGTTTCCACCAGTGTCTCCTCTGGCTCCTGTTCTTGGAGGAAGTCAGCAATTACAGATGTGGCCTCAGATAATTTGCCTTTGGGCCCCTCAATACTCCCACGTTCCACGAGGCCGTCAGTGATCCAGCCCCAGAGGAAGCTGTGAGACCCCGTGGCCTCCCTGACAGGCAGGGCAGCCCAATGCACCCACATCATGTCTTCCCCAAACAATGACTGCTCACCCACCCTGACCACATAGACACCTTCCCATCTATTTGTTCCCTCTACATCTCCCCAGTGGATGCATTTGTTGCACGTGTTGGTCCCTGACTCACCTTGGTAAGGTGATGTGCGCAGTGGTAAGAGGTCCTGTTTCACTGGGTGGTGTAGCAGCTGAGACCCGTTTGTGCCTTGCTCAGGGGCTCCTTCCCCGAGTTCTCTGAGAGCCTCAGTGGCTGAGTGGTTCACATGTCTGGCTTGAGACGATCCTGTGCAAGTGGAAACACATGGCTGCGGGTGCTCTGAGGCCTCCGCCTGGCAGACCCGTCAGCATGAGGTACCTACACTCTTCCAGGTGAGTGAGCATGGGTGATTGGGTGGGGGAGTGGGGAGGGGTGCTAGTGTTCCATGTGCGTGCAGATTTGTGCACATGCGTTGTATGCACCTGTGTAGAGAGAGAAGGAGAACGTGAATGACGTGTAAGAAATGTATGTCATGAACAGTGAGTCTGAGCACCTCCTCAAAGCCAGCGCAGCCAGAGAATTTATTTCAAGTGCCACTAATGCAGTTGTTAAGATTCCCTAAAATGTAATGTTCTTCTCTGTAAGGGAAAGAGGAATGTTCAAAGGATAAGAAAATGGAGTTGGGGCGGGACCCTCTCCCCTGGGAAGCAAGTGCCATCAGCCAATTCAGAGTGCCATTTATGAACCCAGTTCAGAGACTCGTACCCAAAGCTCCACCAAGAATATGTGATCCAAGGACTTCATCTCTTCCTGTCCAGCCTGGACTCCCATACCCCAGATGACCATTGCAGAGAGATTCTGGCACCCAGGCCCAGGTCACCTTTCCATTTTACCTGGAAACAGCAAGGCCACAAGGAGAAGGCTGGCGATGAACGGGAGCAATCCTTGCCTCATGTCTGCCAAGAGGACTCCAAGCCAGAAAGCACCCAGGGTGGGTGGGCAGGCAGCGGGGCTCCTTTGATGGAGTGGGGCTGGGTGTGTGGGCCCGGAGTGTGGGAAGAGCTGTGCTCCAGAATGACTTCTCACTCTCATAGGACAATGTGGACGTGCTCCTATCCCACTGCTGGTGGAACAAACACTTGAGCCGCATATTTCAGGAAGTAAATAATACACCTGAATGCCTTGGGTGGGATTGGTGAATAAGCAAGAACAGAGAGAAACAGAAAGATGAAAGGCATGGAGGGGCAAAACAAACATGAATTATCATAAAGTTGCCAATGTCCTCGAATGCTTCTCAAAAGCCCCCTGATGTTCTTGAGAACAGGGACATAAACTGCCATGTTGATTCTATCCTGTCTGCTGAGCGTTTTTATTTTAGTGTTAAAAAATCAAGCATAAGACACACAACATAACAGGTAGGACCTGGTTTTGCAAACTGTCCCTTCCTCAAGTTATACAGAGAGTTCCAAGGCTGCTCAAAATGTTCTTTTATTTTTCTTCTCGTCTCTGAGGCTCTCTCCCTGTTTCTTGGTCCCCTCCACTTCTCCTTCCTCGCTTTGGACACCCCTCCTTTCTATTTTAACTTATTTGAGTTGTCTTGATTTTTCTCTCCCCTTTCTGTTCTCTTTACCCCCAGACACCTCATGTTGATGTCACTGGGTCCTTCAATTCTTTTAAAAAAGAAAAAAAAAATCTGTGTGTGAGTCTGGGTTTTCTCCTCTAGTAATATCCAAGCAGAGGACTTGTCTTCCCTTCTCCTTCATCGTGTAAACATTTTAACCAAGTGTGTGTTTCTTATTTGGCTGCATTAGCTCAGGCATGCAGGTAACCCAGACAGGCTGCTCTGGACTTAACTAAAGTGAAGAAGGCTTTGGTTGAAGAATTTTGTATTCACATAACATCCAATATAACATCAGCAATGTCTGGAAAAGACAGTGCTTATCTCATATGTCTCATTTGCATGTATATTTTAATCCAGACAGAGAAAACAACTTAGGTCATTTGTGTAAATAAAAATACTTATTCTCTACCTGGAAAAAGCTGGAATGTAGAAAGAGGCAGTAATGACAATAGAGACCTGGGCATCCGGGGAAGCACCAACAAAGGACAGAAGGTTTGCAGCTGCGGACAGGTGCTCACAGCAGCTGCCCCGGCAGCACGATGTGGAGGCCACTATCTTTTGGGTCTCAGGACAGATTCTCCACTGCAAAGCATGAGGTGCTGGTCAGGGTGAGCAGGAGCATCATTCACATCCTTTCGCTTTAAGGAATTAGGAAGTCTTCCAATTCCAGGAGCACCGGGGGGACACTGCGGAGATAGGTGACAACTGGCCCATGATAAGTTTCTTTAATCACTTACTGCATCAAATTCTGATAACTGGATGTTGGAAGAACATAGATGGTCCAGAAAGGAGGTAGACAGCTGCTGCTACCTCAACCCTAAATGAAGATTTATTCAGTCATCTAGGTACTCTGGGTATTTTTTATACTCTAGTTCAATGGCAATTTCTTACAGTTGTATTTGTAATTATTTAAACTTGGAATGTGGATCTTTTATAAAAGTGATGGCAATTTTGGAGTATATTGGTAACTTATTTCTATATATTTTTATCTTCTCTATAAAAGGAAACAAAAGCCTATTGCACTATTCAGACATTAATAGTAATGAATTATTAATCAAAATCATGATTTAAAATATTAACAGCATTTGAGTAATTATCACCCAGGTAACGGAATCTTCTAAGTCATTAGAATTATTTGAAATAATTTAAATGAAGAAACTGAGCCAAAAATAGTTAGATCTCACTTCCTTTGTCTATGTCTTGAG
>NW_026658979.1:0-3763 GCF_009828535.3 Hylobates moloch | reverse complement strand
TGACTATTTTCCAATATTTACTGTTTTGTGATAAGCTTAACATCCTCACTACCTGCCTTTGCCCTCACAGGTAATTAGCATATGCCTAAATAAAGTTTCCGCTAGCTGGCTCCACTATTCCAAGCAGATACTGTCTATGGTCTAGTCTCTAGAAGCATAAAGTACCAAGCTTACAAGTACAACTGCACGAAAAGTTGGACCCAAGCTAGAAAGGCTTAAATGATCAATTGATGGATTTGTGTTTCCTCTGGAAGAGAGTACAAAGCAGAGCGCTAGTACACATATATAGGGGAGAAGAGAGCAGGGCTTTTATGGATGGCACACGGCTGGGTGTCTTCAAAGAGATGCACCAGGGAAGCCTCACTGGGCTCCTGTAGGGCGCCAATGGCCGCCCTCTGGAAGCGCACGTCCAGGATGATGTCCTGCGCGATGTTGCGCATCAGGCGCTGGAAGGGCAGCGTGAGGAGGAGCAGCTGCGTGGACTTCTGGTACTTTCTGATTTTGCGCAGTGCCAGGCCTGTAGCGGTGAGGCTTCTTGATCCCTCCCGTAGGCGGCGCCCTTTTGCCAGCGGCTGCAGTGGCCAGGGTCTTCGTGGCGCCTGCCAGGCTGTGGCTTTCCCTGGCCCAAATGGTGATACCTCCTCTCCACTTTAAAGAATACAAATTTCTCCTGGCGTGGTGGCACGCACGATTAGTCCCAGCTACTCTGGAGGCTGAGTCAGGAGAGTTGCTTGGGCCCAGGAGGCAGAGGCTGCAGTGAGCTGAGATCAGGCCACTGCAACCCAGCCTGGGGTACAGAGCGAGACTCTGCCTCAAAAATAAATGAATAAAATGCAATATAATACAATACAATCAAATACATTACAATTGAAATAATATTTTCGTATTCCCGTCACCCAGCCCAGTCTATTTTCAGAGTATCTGATAAACCACTTGTTTCCCTATGAGTCAGAGATTTTTTTCTCTGACGTTTAAGTTTTCTAATGTGCAACTTCATAAAATGTCTCATTTTTACTGTCAATGTTTTCTTTATTGTTGTGAAATGTGAACTTTGCGATTCTGTGAGGAAGATGGAATTCTGAAATGCCCCCTGCATTTCCCGCCCCCCCCAGAGACTAGCCCTGCCTCTGACCCTCCCCTGGGTGTGGGCGGAACCTTGAATTGAGGAGCCTGCCCAAACCCCTGATTAGATTAGGAATACCCGGAAACAATGGCTGTTAAGGGCTGGGTCTAATTCAATCATCTGAGTTGTTTATAAGGGACAGAACCTCCCTGAGATTCCATTCCCCTGTGGGTGATGCCTCAGCCCTGGAGGTGCAGACCCGGGGAGCTGCACGGCCCAGTCCTGGGCAACACCTGTAAGACATCAGAGCATCCTCCCCGCAGCTGGCAGAACAAACAAGTGGGCCTGGGTTTCACAACCCTGAGGCATTGAATTCTGCCATGAACTCGAATCAGATCGAAGCCAGACCCTTCTCAGGTGAAGGCAACGACCACACAGACAGACCCATCCTGGAGGTCCCTCGTGTGACTCTGAGCAGGCGGCAGTCACTTAGCCTAGTTGAACTTCTGACCTGTGAGCTGGGGTTTGTTTTCAATATCCAAAATTTTTGAGAATTTATTCTGCCTTCATCTAAAACTAACATCCTCTCCATCCTCAAGTTTCTCCATATTGTGGAAGTGAGAAAAACCAGTGTCTGTGTTTGAGTGTGGGAAGGGGAGGCAGGGAGCTGTGTCCAGATTTGGCTAAACTATGGCTCGCCAGAAACCCAGCAGCGAAAATCTTTGAAAGTTTCTCCGCTGTGGGTTGACAGGCCAGTGGGATGGCAGATGATGAAGAAGACCCCACCTTTGAGGAAGGAAATGAAGGAATTGGAGGAGGTGCAGAAGGTGGACAGGGTAAACCAAAGAGACTTTTTTCTAAAGAATTGCGATGTATGATGTATGCATTTGGGGATAACCAGAATCCTTATACTGAGTCAGTGGATATTCTTGAAGACCTTGTCATAAAGTTTATCACTGAAATGACTCACAAGGCAATGTCAATTGGAAGACAAGGTCGAGTACAAGTTGAAGATATCGTCTTCTTGATTCGAAAGGACCCAAGGAAGTTTGCCAGGGTTAAAGACTTGCTTACTATGAATGAAGAATTGAAAAGAGCTAGAAAAGCATTTGATGAAGCAGATTATGGATCTTGACAGTTTTTGTAGTTTCTGAAAATTACCATCTGGGGAAACCATAAATAATAATTGTATATTTTCTAAAGGAAGGTTCTGATATCTAGCAATGTAAATGAAAGATGGAGAAACACAAAGTTTTCAGCCTTTATTTTTATGCCTTGGATTTCAGAGTGATATTGGTTCATGTAATTCCCTGCCTTTGTATTACCGTACTTGAATAACTTACTGGGTTTTAATGACCACACATAAGTCAAAGTACCTTGCAAACCGTGTCGTTCCTTCTGACTTTTGACTATCTAAAGGATAAAGTAGTATTTGTGTGTTAGGTATGTTTATGCCCTTGTAACCTTGTAAGCTATACTGTAGCTTTTTTTTTTTTTTTTTTTTTTTTTTTTTGAGACGGAGTCTCGCTGTGTCGACTGGCTGGGATGCAGTGGCGTGATCTCGGCTCAATGTCGGCTCCGCCTCCCGGGTTCAGGTGATTCTCCTTCTTTGGCCTCTCAAGTTCCTGGGAAGTGCAGGCGCCTGCCACCATGCCTGGCTAACTTTTTCTATTTTTGGTGGTGACGGGCTTTCTCCATGTTGGCCAGGATTGTTTCGATCTCTCAACCTCGTGATCCGACTGCCTCGGCCTCCCAGGGTGCTGGGATTGCAGGCGTGAGCCACCGCGCCTGGCGTACTGTAGCTATTTAATATGTGAAATCTAAATGGCATTTTTCACTTGATAGCTCAGACTTGTACTTCATGTATTCAGAAGTTTTTAGACAACAATTAGTTTATTGTCTAGTTCATTATTAAAGAGAATGAACTAGGCTGGGCGTGGTGGCTCATGCCTGTAATCCCAGCACTTTGGGAGGCCGAGGCGGGCAGATCACGAAGTCAGGAGATCGAGACCATCCTGGCTAACACGGTGAAACCCCGTCTCTACTACAAATACAAAAAATTAGCCGGGCCCAGTGGCGGGTGCCTGTAGTCCCAGCTACTCGGGAGGCTGAGGCCAGAGAATGGCGTAAACCCGGGAGGTGGAGCTTGCAGGGAGCCGAGATCGCAGCACTGCACTCCAGCCTGGGCAGCAGAGCAAGACTCTGTCTCAAAACAAACAAACAAACAAAAAAATAGAAAGAAAGTTTCACATTGCTTTCACAATACATAATGCTGTGTGGGAAGGCTTATTGATTTAAAATCTTTTTGGATTTATAACATCCTGTTAAAGTTTTAGGAGAATCCGTTTTCCCAGATCAGATTCAAGCTTCTAAAAATAAATGCTTTCAGTAGCAGGAATAGCATTGCTTAAAAAGCTGATGGCAGGGTAAGCGTTTGGGTTAGTGTTTCATTAACAAATTTGTAAGTACTTGTTCGTCGTGGAAATGTGTCCTTGACTAAAACCATAGGTGGCTGTGGAAATCATATTTGTAGTTCGGGATACCCAGGTTTTGTGTGTATTTACTCCATATATAAAATTATTATTGCCCTTAGTTTAAAGTAAGGATTAGAGTTGGATTTAAGTAGATCACTGAATGTTATTGTTTATGAAACTTAACTTTTTGTGTGCCGCTTAATAAACATGATCTATAAATCAAAAA
>NW_026658978.1:0-3764 GCF_009828535.3 Hylobates moloch | reverse complement strand
TTAACCTTGCTTTGTGTTTCTCCTTAGTACTCAGTATTCAGTGTGTTAGTTATATAGTTGTTTCTTTATTGTCAGTCTCTTAATCACTCAAATGTAAAAGACTTTGTTCACCTCTAGATCTCCAGTAGCTAGAAAATTGCCTGGCACACAGTGGAGCCTTAGCGCTGTTGCTGGATGAGTGAGTGAATGAAACACGGGAGCAGTAGTGTCCTTGCAGCACATGTCCTGCTCCCTGTGCCTCCTTTTCCCGAGTTCCAGAGCTGGAACCTAGCTGTGTTGACATTTGAATCCTCCTGGAATGTAGCACAGACCCTCACTCAGTGGGCAGTCAGGAAAGAGCTGCAGAGTTGTACAGTGCAACGTCAGTTTCACACAGGCCAGAGGAGAATGTGGTTGGGAAGGTAACCAGCCCAAAGAATGAGCTTTCTTATTCTGCACTGAGATTCCTTTTAGGATTTTCAGTTGTTTGGGTTCTCTGCACCAAGGTGGTCCCTGCTGCCAAAGTCAGCGCCTCGTCCCCCTGCAGTCACCTCGGATGTGGATGCACTTTGGAAGGAGGCACCCCCACGCCCAGATTCCCTTCCCGCTCCATCTGGATCTTTGCAAACTTGTCTTGCTCCCTTGAGCTGGAAGGAGGAATTCGTAGATTTCCTCTGGCTGAAGAAGTTAAAATGGAACCATCTACATCAATTCCCCACAATTGGACTTTAAAGCAAGTTTCCAGAAAAATGGACTCGATTATTTTCTATGCGTGGAAGCAAATTCCTCGGGAACTTCTGGTGAATTTTTTTTTTTTTTCTTTTGAGACTCTTGTCACCCAGGCTGGAGTGTAGTGGCGCAATCTTGGCTCACTGTAAGCTCTACCTCCCGGGTTCACGCCATTCTCCTGCCTCAGCCTCCTGAGTAGCTGGGACTACAGGTGCCTGCCACCACGCCTGGCTAATTTTTGTATTTTTAGTGGAGGCAGGGTTTCACCGTGTTAGCCAGGATGGTCTTGATCTCCTGACCTCGTGATCCACCCACCTCAGCCTCCCAAAGTGCTGGGATTACAGGCGGGAGCCACCGTGCCCGGCCTAACTTCTGGTGAATTTTAAAGTGCTTGTCTGTTTTGTTTTATTCTCCAGTACTGAGAAGTCTTTAACAACTAGCGGCTGCCTGGGTAGGTCAAGGTCTGAGGGGCAGCACTCCCCACCAGAGCTAATCATTAAATAGATCTGCCATCTGTAGTTTTTGTTTTGCGTTTTGAGATGGAGGTGTTGCTATGTTGTCTCTACGCTGGACTTGAACTCCTGGGCTCAGGCAATCCTCCCGCCTCAGTCTCCTGAGTAGCTGGGACTACAGGTACATGCCACTGAACCTGGCTTGATATCTCTGTTTTAAAAAATTTTGCCTTCTCGCAATTATCTTGTATCTCTGGAGAAGAAAGGTGCCATTTTTCTGGCAGTGGAATTTGGAGTTGAGAAGGACCCTGGCTCCATCAACGGGGGCTGGCGCCTAACATATGATAGATCTGTAACATAGATCTTGAGATCCTTTAAATATTTTTTTCTGATTATGAAATTCAAACGTACTAATTATAAAGATTAGAACTTTACAGAAATGCATCATGTAAAATAGAAAATGAAAGCTTCCCCCTAACTTCACCACTGCCCCATTCAGTGCCCACAAAGATAATCATTGTTCACAGTTTGGTGGCTATTCCTCCCATTTTCTTTTCTGTCTGTGGAAATATTTTACTTGTCTTTTGAATACGTACATATTTTAAAAGTATTTTTCAACAAAGTGGGATCCTATTGTAAATAAGATTTGCAGTTCAATCCCCCCACCAGCTGTGTTTCTTAGAGATGGTCCCTTGTCCTTTGCGCGAGCAGCAGCATTCTGACGCTTGCATAATATGTGACTGTCTACTTATGGAACTTTTGGGTTGTTCCATTTTTCTCACTCACAGAGAATGCTGACATGTGGAGTCTTGTACATTGAACCCTTGCAACTCCGTGGGGTTGTTTTCATAGCATAGATTCCTAGTCAGCCACTTTGACTTCTCTGTTTTGGCAGGTTTGTCATTGGTTAAGTTGCTACTGTGTTCTGAGTGTTTCTCCTGTGTTTCTGGATTCTCCATTCTAATTTGCTGCTTTATTCTTTTGCCACTATCTACCATGTAAGTTACTGTGGCTTTTGGTAAGACTTAGTTCTATCTTAAGGGGCCATTACCTCTTCATTCCTCTTCTTTTTTCATTTTCCCCTTAACCTTTCTTCTATATTCCTTTGACTAGATAAGCTTAATTTAATGTAATTTATTTATTTTTTGAGACAGTGTCTTACTTTGTCACCCAGGCTGCATTGCAGTGGTGCGAACACGGCTCATTGCAGCCTTGGCTTCCTGGTCTCAAGTGATCCTCCCACCTCAGCCTCTGAAGTAGCGGGGTCTACCACGCCTGTCTAATTTTTGTGTTTTTTGTAGAGATGGGGTTTTTCCATGTTTCCCAGGCTGGTCTTGAACTCCTGAGCTTAAGTGATCCTCTTGTCTCGGCCTCCCAAAGTTCTGGGATTACAGGCATGAGCCACCCCACCCAGCCGCTAGATAAACTTTAGAATAAAGTAAATTCAGCCCATAATCTGATGGGGATTTTGATTAAGGTTGTTCTGTGGATTTTATGGTGGGGCTTCGGGGTGGGGAGAGAAGACAGCTTTTGTGTTTGGAGAAGACAGCTTTTGTATTTCCTTCTCATCCGGATTTTGATTTATTTAAAAAGTCCTTTACCTCCTTCACTGGAGCTTCATTGCTTTATTCATGCATGTTTGTACGTCTGTCAGTTCTGCTGCTGTTGTCACTGGGATCATCCCCTCCTCTTGCCTCGTTTTCTAGCTGATTGTGGCTGGTCTGTAGAAAAGCTGTTACCTTTGAAATTTCTGGACTGCCTGCCCAGCTTGCTTCAGTCTCTCTGTTGATGTAAGTGGTTTGGTCCTTCTTCGTCTTGTATTTTTTGATTGGAGAATCATTCGCCATTGTCTACCTTTCTTTTCTGTTATTTATGCCTTTTGTTATGGGGTCCATTGTGGAGGGGTGTTTGATACTAGTCCACTCTGCGGTCCCTGGGGCCCTCCTCAGGAGGGCCTTTCTGCTTCATGGTCAGTGGGTTGGCTCTTTGACTGGGGGTCCCTGTAGCTCAGCAGTCCCCAGGGCAGCCACTGTGCCACAGAGTAGAAGCAGGCTGGTGGCTAGTGGAAGTGAATTTTTTTCCCTGTGTGGCTGGGCAAGCTGGAGGAGAGGGGTCTTGGGGAGTGGTTTCTCCAGGTAAGGGCAGTGGTCTGGCGGGGGCTGTCGCACGGGTGCTCACCCATGGGGGCCTTAGAGGATGTGGCTTTCTCTGCTGCATGGCCTCAGGCAGGGGGCTCAGAGGGTCTGCTCAGGTGCTGTCAGTGGCTGTGGTGGCAATGTCCGGGACCCATGCCAGCAAGCTGGCAGCCACTGGTAGCCTCTGCTCCTTCCCCCAAAGGGACCCCCAGGCAGTGGTGGTGGCCCCCTGGGTGCACAGGCAGATGAGGGGGTAGGGGGAAGAGGGTAGTGTACAGCCCTGGTTCTCAAAGCAGGTGGTGGGGCCAGCATGTGTGACTCAGTGGCCAAAGGGACCATGGATGTGGACCAGACTGGTTGAGGGAAGCCCCTGCCCTGACTGTGCCAGGAGATGCTGCCCTTGCCACCAAATTCCCACTGGGACCCATGGCCAGGGGAGGCCCTGGAATCTGTGAAGCTCAGGGTCATC
>NW_026658977.1:0-3765 GCF_009828535.3 Hylobates moloch | reverse complement strand
AAGGCAAATGTAGATTCATATGTGGAGAAAGGACCTGCTAGAAATGAAAAGATAAATGTTTCAGGTGTATATATAAAGAGGGAAAAGAAACTTCTTGTTTCAGGGGAAACTTCACAGAAAAAAAAAATTATATATATTTTTAAAGTCCACACTTTCTGAGTTGAGAATGGAAATAGAAAATGACACTCTGACAGAGAGAAAGGCATGCCTGCCTAGAGATACAGAGAGCATGCCAAACTTCATGTAGGGCTACGATATGGTTTGGATATTTATCCCCTCCAAACCTCATATTGAAAAGTCGTCCCCAGTGTTAGAGATGGGACCTGGTGGGAGGTGTGTGGGTCATGGGGAGGCATCACTCATGAGTCTTGACGCTGTCCTCACAATAATGAGGGAGTTCTCCCTGGGAGTTCACATGAGATCTCATTGTTTAAAAGAGTGTGGCACCTCCCCGCTCTCTGTCTTGCTCCCCCTCTTTCCACGTGAGACCGTGGCTCTCTCTTCACTTTCTGTCATGATTATAAGCTCCCTGACACCCTCATCCAAAGCTGAGCAGATGCCAGCACTATTCTTGTAGAAGCCTGCAGAATGTGAGCCAATTAAATGGCTTTTCCTTATAAATTTCCCAGCCTCAGTATTTGTTTATAGTGACACAAATGGAATAACACGGGCTATTTTGTATTTTTATTTCTTTGGGCATAACTGCTTTGTATTTACTCTTTCTCAGTTGTTTTCTCCTGAAGAACTTTTATTTACTACATAAAATAGGAACAGGCATTATTTCCTCAGAAAAATCCTTCTCTTTTTTTTGTAACATATTAAAATAGATCCCACTCCATATTTGTTCTCTTTTTCACAATGCTGTATATATCTACTCATATATGCATATATTTTGGTATATATAACTGTCTACGTTTTGAAAAATACTTTGGAAAAATATTATGGAAGTTCCACAAAAAAGAAAAATAGAATTACCATCTAATCCAGCAATCCCATTTTTGATTATATTCAAATGAATTGAAATAAGTATGGTGAAGAGATGTTTGCACTCCTATATTCACTCCAGTATTATTCGCAGTAGGCAATATTTGGAAGAAACATAAGTATCCATGAGCAGATAAATACATTTTAAAAATGTGATACACACAGAGACACATAGAGACACACACACAAACACAGAGACAGAGAGCATGGAATACTATTAAGCTTTTAAGGTTTGCAACAAAATAAGCAAATCTGGAGGATATTACGCTAAGTAAAATAAGCCAAACACAGAAAAACAGTTATCACATGATCTCACTTATATGCAGAATTAAAAATTTGAATTCATAAATGCAGAGAGTAGATTTGTGGTTACCAGAGCCTGAGGGATGGGGAGGACATGGATGGGAGAAGGGAAAATTTTGTTCAAAAGACACAAATTTCAGTTAAATGAGAGGAATAACTTCTGGAGATCTATTGCACAGTAAAGTGACTAGGGTTGATATTTATGTATCGTATATTTCAAAGTGGCTGAGAGTAGATTTTAAAGTTTCCTCACTGCAAAAAAAAAAAAAATGGTAAGTATGTGAAATAATAAATATGTTAAATTTGTTAGCCTGATATGGTCATTCCACACTGCATCAATTTATTGAAGCATCACATGCTACACCGTAAATAAGTAAAACCATTTTTTGTTAATTAAAAGTAAAATTGTTTAAAATGTGAAAACTGCTCGACCCTTTAATGCTTTGCAGCCTACATTGTAGAAATAATCTAAGGTATTACTGATAGGTGTTATCTAACTTGTGTATATATTTTACTCTAAGAGAAAGACATTTACCCATAGAAAAAAACAACACTCAACTTGGGAAGACTTCAACCTCTTCACTCTCCAACCTCCACTTCCTTCAGAGGTAGAATTTTTCTGAAAGGATCAGGAGAATGTATTTTCTCTGCACAATTTTCTCTCCAAGAGAAGTATACTAAGAATGTTTGCTTCTTACACTCCACATAGCCATCATCAACCACAGTCATTCATCTGGACTTCAAGTCTGGCCTACTGGGAAGTAGGTCACCACCTCTACACTGGGCCACTGTCAAGATCCAAAATGTGCTAAAACTTAATCACCACTCTATTTGGTAGCAATCCAAAGTGGACCAAAACATTCCCTAAGTAATATCAAGGTCAAAAATATAATGTCGATATGTCCAATTTTGATCTCTGTGAGTAGATACTAGTAAATGGAGAGTTGTTATGAGTAGGATAAGAGAAAAGCTGTTTGTTGTTTCATAAAAGCAAAGAAAATTAAGGAAATAAAAGTAAGCCATCAACAAGTACATGTCCAGCATTAGGGGATATACCTAATGTAAATGACGAGTTAACGGGTACAGCACACCAGCATGGCACATGTATACATATGTAACAAACCTGCACGTTGTGCACATGTACCCTAGAACTTAAAGTATAACAAAAAATAAAAAAATAATTACTTGTCCTGTTTAATTTTTAATGTTTTCCTGAAATACGTTAAATGTTGGCCTCTCCCTAAAAGAGGAAGGGGCCTTCCCTCTTTATAAAATTTATAGCATGGTATAATACAAGGCTGAAAAATGTCCTAGTAGGCCTGTTTTTAAAAAATATTAGTGTGCCACTTTAGGCAGAAGAAACATGATCCTGGAGGGAAGCATAAGTATGTAGGCAGAAATAAAGAACAATAGAGATGGTAACAATACAGGTAAATTAATATTTACTTAAGAAGAAAAGAACCAGGTGAGCGCCCGTAAGTGTTAAATATATAGAGAAATAAAATTAATTTTTAAAATCACATAAATGGTGAGAGGAGTAAACTGTTTTAAGCTCATAATATTATCTGACTAGTTATAAATTTTCTTATTTATACATAGCTATAATATGTCAAAGATTCATGTTGCTGGGATAATAGAGTAGTTTAAAAATGTATATTGGTAGTAACACAGGAAAAATTGGAATTAAAAAAATCTTGGTTAATCCCAAAGGAGGTAATATAGTAAAGAAAACACAAAAGAGTTGAGACAAAGAGTAAAGAAAAATGGTCTATCTACATAAACTCAAATATAAGAAAGAAAACAATGTATGTCAACAAACAAAATATTTCAATTAAAAGGTAAAATTTGTCTTTTCTACTTTTAACTTCAATTTTAAAAAACACACTTGGTAAGTGAAGGGGAAAGGGTAGGAAACATGGAAAAAAAGGTAGAGATTTAAACAAACTTTAAAAAACAACTAATAGTGTTAAATGTTATCAGCAAAGTACAATTATATGACGTGAATTTCCGTTTTTGAAATTTGTATGATATTGGATATTGTATTGGTCTGTTTTCACACTGCTATAAAGAACTACCTGAAACTGAGTAATTTATGAAGAAAGGTTTAATTGACTCACAGTTCCACAGACTTAACAGGAAGCATGACTGAGAGGCCTCAGGAAACTTACA
This sequence comes from Hylobates moloch, assembly GCF_009828535.3. Classification (NCBI taxonomy): domain Eukaryota; kingdom Metazoa; phylum Chordata; class Mammalia; order Primates; family Hylobatidae; genus Hylobates; species Hylobates moloch. The sequence goes on along the minus strand of NW_026658977.1, from coordinate 309 downwards.
ATCATGGTGGAAGGCGGAGGGAAAGCAAGCACATTCTTCACATGGTGGCAGGAGAGAGAGAGAACGAGGGGAAGTTCCACACGGTTTTAAACCATCGGATCTTGTGAGATTGAAATCACTGTAGTGAGTTACTGTAGCCTTGTAGTATAGTTTGAAGTCAGGTAGCGTGATGCCTCCAGCTTTGTTCTTTTGGCTTAGGATTGACTTGGCAATGCGGGCTCTTTTTTGGTTCCATATGAACTTTAAAGTAGTTTTTTCCAATTCTGTGAAGAAAGTCATTGGTAGCTTGATGGGGATGGCATTGAATCT
>NW_026658976.1:0-3767 GCF_009828535.3 Hylobates moloch | reverse complement strand
AAAAAAAAAAAAAAGAAAACCTCAGGGGAAAACACCTCTCTGAGAAGACATGTCTCATTTCCAACCACAGGTAGTCTAAAGAAGTGGCTTGCAAACTGTGCTTCCCCAAACCAGAATTTTGGTAGGTGGAGACTGGACCAAATAACTAGAGAGGATTGGTGTTTCTACTTTTTTAAATTTTTATTTTTTGAGGGTATCATTTTGTCACCAAGGCTGGAATGCAGTGGCGGGATCACGGCTCACTGCAGCCTCAACCTCCCGAGCTCAAGCAACTCTGCCACTGCAGCCTCCCAAATAGCTGGGACTACAGGTGCGCACCGCCATGCCTGGTTAATTTTTGATTTTGTGTAGAGACAGGTCTTGCTATGTTGCCCAGGCTGGTCTCAAACTCCTGGACACAAGCAATCTTCTTACCTTGGCTTCCCAAAGTGCTGGGATTACAGGCATGAGCCACCGCACCTGGCCTGGTGTTCCTACTTTCTCTTCAACCTGAGCTCACAGTCCCCATTTTATGTATTATATACTGTGGCTCTTTCAGAAATATTTGAAGAGTATTTGATATTAAAAAAAACCAGAAGTATTAATCACTAGAATGTAAGCTTCAAGAAGGCTGAGATTTTAAAAATCTGTTTTGTTCACTGCTGTTATCTCCAGTACATAGACCACTCGCACAGAGCAGGAAACCAATGAACTGTTTCAACTTTCAACCAATATGTACTGAGCCAGGCACTGATATATGCCAGGCACCAATCTAGGTATGGAGACACAGCAGTAACAAGAGGCAAGAGTCTTTGACCTCATGGAACTAACTGTAGTGATTAACATTTCAAGATAGACACTGGGCTAGGCATATTTCATTTATCCTTCTAACTCTGTAAAATGGGTATTACATCATTCATCCCCCTCCCTCTCCTTTATTTAAACAGAGAAAATAGAAGCTTGGAAAACTTAAGTAACTTGCCCCAAATAACACAGCTAGCAATATGGCAGTACTTGGATTTGAACCAATTAGGTCTGACTTTAAAATAATGCTCTTTCAGGGCTGGACATGGTGGCTCATGCCTGTAATCCCAGCACTTTGGGAGGCAGAGGTAGAAGCAGGAAGATCGCCTGAGCCGAGGATTCCAGCCTGGGCAACACAGTGAGATCCCGTCTCTACCAAATATTGTTTAAAAAATTAGCCAGGCATGATAGTACATGCCTGTGGTCCCAGCTACTCAGGAGGCTAAGGTGGGAAGATCGCTTGAGCCCAGGAGCTTGAGGCTGCAGTGAGCCGAGATCATGCATTGCACACCAGTCTGAGCAACAGAGTGAGACCCTGTCTCTAAAAAAAAATAAAAATGGTCTTTCCATTAAGTACATTGTTTCTCAAATAAAGGAAACTGGAAGAGTGGGCATAAAGTAACCTAAGATCAACTCACAAGTAATATAATAAACACAAGGGCATAAAAAAATAACTAGATTGTAAGCCCATTAGTGGCAGAATTATGTTAGCACTCTGCCTGGACCATAATAAGAGTGTAATAAATGCTTGTTAAAGTAACTTCAAACTAGAGGCAATACTGCTTTCTGACCTCTGCAGTACTTGACTTCCTCCAGCTTGTCCCATATTCCCTCAAGCCCCTCTACCATGCTAAATACACCAAACTAGTGACTGACTAGGGCTGAGTTCTGTGGTCTGTCTTCTCTACCTGTTCTCACCAAGGCAAAAAGAAATCAGAGATAGTAAGGAAGTGTCACCTTATAAGAAGATTCGAGGGCGGGATGGATTATGTGTAAGTCTGGTTCAGCAATAGAAATATAGATGACTTACATTTCAACTGGAAGGCCACTGTGCCTTGAACTCTAAATAATTACAGACTGAAACTACTGTTGATGCAAATATGCATCACTACATTGTGGAGTTCACCAACCAACCATTAAGAGACCAGACTGATAATCACAAAGCTAAAGAATAATGTATTAAAAGAATAGCAGCAATTAGGAACCGCAGTTACTTCAAGGAAACATTGATAAAGTGGCCTTCCCTCTCAACTGTAGGAATTTCAATTATCTACATGCACATAAGTGGTAGTCTTTGCCATGAAATACGGCAGTCAAGCTAGAGGTAGTAGAATACTGATCCAGTGTTCAGTACACACTATCAAGGTACTAATTTTAATTTGCGAGTATCCAATTTTAGTACTTTTCTTTTCTGAGATGGAGTTTTGCTCTTGTTGCCAGGCTGGAGTGCAATGATGTGGTCTCGGCTCACTGCAACCTCCACCCCTGGGTTCGAGCAATCCTCCTGCCTCAGCCTCCCAAAGTAGCTGGGATCACAGGCGCCCACCACCACGCCTGGCTAATTTTTGTATTTCTAGTAGAGAGTTTCACTATGTTGGCCAGGCTGGTCTCGAACTCCTGACCTCAGGTGATCCATCCGCCTCAGCCTCCCCAAGTGCTAGGATTACAGGCGTGAGCTACTGCGCCTGGCCCAATTTTAGTACTCTTACTCTTAGGCTGCCAGAAGCCAGCCCATTTCTGCAGATGAAATCTTCTGCCACATTTAAGAACGAAAGGGAAAACTTGGATTTTTAAAAAACCTGTTGTGTGTCAACCATGGGCTGGAAACTGTACTTTGATACTAACTTTCGTTATCAGTATATACAGCAGGAGCTTTGGCATCCAGTGAACCTATGATCAAAGTTTGTGGGGACAAGTCACGGGCAAGTCACTTAGCTTCTTCATCTGTAAAATGGAGATTTACTTAATTCCTACCCAATTCTAAGACTTACAATTTATAATAGCTGGCACAGACTGAAAAAGTAGCTATGAAAGTCTGTTTTGCAGAGATGAAGTCTGTGGTATGCACTATTGTCTGAAGGTCCTCAGAAATAATTTGAGACAAGTAGATACCAGAATAGGCATTTGTTTAGCCCAAAGCAAATCTTCACGACTGAAAAGTCAGAGGTCTCATGGAAAGTATTCTTAGGAGTAAGAGAGCGAGAATCCAAGGGAACCTCTGGGTTACCTCAGAAAGGAGGACAGGAACTGCAGAGAAGACAATGATCACAAGAAATTCCTAAGAGTCTTTGAACTAGGGACTGTAAATGCTTACAGGGATAGGCAGCTAACATGAATGAAGGGGCTGAGTAAAGAAAAATTAACTTCCAAAAATGTAATATTTGGCCAGGCATGGTGGGTAATCCCAGCACTTTCAGAGGCTGAGGCAGGAGGATTGCTTGAGGCCAGGAGTTTGAGATCAGCCTGGGCAACCTAGCAAGACCCTGTCTCTAAAACAAACAAACAAAAACAAAACCTTAAAAATTATCTGGGTGTAGGTGGCACATACCAGTAGTCTTAGCTACTGGGGAGGCTAAGGTGGAAGGATTGTTTGAGCCCAGGAGCTCAAGGTTATAGTGAGCCATGTTCACACCACTGCACTCCAACCTGGGCAACAGAGCAAGATCCTGTGTTTAAAAATAAAAAACACACACACAGAAATGTATTTTTATTTAAGCTGTGGGTGTTTATACATGCAAAATACTGGAGTTTACATTTTACATTAAAGACATAAGTGAAAAACTAGAAAATTTATCATTACACTTTTTTTTTTGTAGTTTATTCTCCTTTGACTTAGAACTGGTGGCCTGACACATTTATGTGCCAAGACGTCAACGTTAGGTCTTATATTTTTGTTACAACATGCAGTACAGAATTGAGTCTTGAATGCTTTCACTTCAAGTGACCAATTTGATCCTATTTCATAATGGAAAACAGCTGTTTAG
>NW_026658975.1:535-3767 GCF_009828535.3 Hylobates moloch | reverse complement strand
TATCTGGAAGAGAGAACTATGAACTGTAGGGGAAAAGGGGGTAATCCCTTTTCTCCCCATCATAAAGGGTCATAGCCAACACCCTTATAACAAAAAAAACAGGTTAACATAGGAAAAGCATAACAGATTTATTACTATTACATGCACACGTGTACATGTATACATGGGAGTCATACAAAATACAAGCGCAAAGAGGGGCCAGAGGGTTGAGGCTTAAATGCCTTCTTCTTAGGAGAAAGGGACGTGGGGCAATTAATAGGCCCAATGTTCAGATAATGGCTGGTAAATGATTCTCTTGGCTTATTATGTAGATAAAGTCCCACAGGTAACCTCTCAGAGGTGCCCTCAAAAGAGTTAATGAAAAGTTCTTCATGGTGAGGACCCCCAGTCTCTCACTTTCTCTGGTGGTTGATATTTCTTGGTTATTTGATGAGATTCCTAAGAAAGGAGTCTTAGACTATTGCATTTTGCTGTTGTTGTTGTTGTTGTTGGAAAGAAGCCTTCTTAGGTAAGAAGATTCCAAGATGAGTCCCTCCTGATACAGACAGACAGGGAGGTGGGAAAAGGTCAAAGAAATACCTTGGTTCTGAAGCTTATTTCTGAAGTCTTTCCATTTTCAAGGCATTCAGTATACAGAAGTACCATATTTAGGGGAATCATTTTCTGTACCCCAAAAATATTCTATATCTGAGGTCATATAATTCTACAATTCTGTTTTTTTGTAAGCAATGTATTATTTTACCCAAGGGAAATAAACACATATGTGTATGTGCCAGTCATCTATTTGTTCCCAGATATACTTCTTGGCCTCTCCTTCTTAGCTCTATGTTGCAGAGGGCTGATCCCTGCAAATATTTATCAGGTTCATCCCCCAACCAACTTTCAAGTAGTTTCAGAAGGAGACCTGGCAGGAAATGAGAGGTGGAAAAAGGGAGTATCTGAGATGTTTCTTCCTCTCTTTCTTTGCTTAGGCTTCATCAGCAATGGTTTCCCATCCTCCTTTGTGCCAGCTCCAGTAGGCAGTGATTGTCCTCAGAAGGCATACATTCATCATAGTCTAGATCTGAGTAGGCAGACTAGACCCATCCCCCTTGTCCCTTCAGGCTGATGGGTAGCAGTGACTGCTATTCGTAATGTTAGGTTTGCTTATCCAAAACTTGTATAAATACTGACCTAATGAATTTTCTGACTGTTTTCCTCAGTAGCTCTAATTGACAAATATATACAGAGTTTGTGCATATTTATTATAAAGTTAGCCTGGCTGGCATCACCAAAATGGGCATAGTGTGGTCATGAAGAATTACCCAGCTCTTCTACCTCTTTATGAGAAAGTAAAGAAATGCTAAAATGAAAAGTAGGATTCAGGATAAGATAGAGAAGTGAAGTCCCAAAACAACATACCAGTTCTTTTGGAAAAATGCAGGTTCAGAAACACATGTAGAGGTGATTCTTCTATGTTTTGTAAGTTAAAAAAGAGTTATTCTAAATCTCTTTTTAAAGTTGTATGTATTTTTAAATGTCTACATTTATGTAAAATGTATGTATGCATGTATGTATGTATTTCTCACTTTTACGTTCCAGATACACATGCAGACTTGTTATATAGGTAAATTGCACCATGGGGGTTTGGTGTACAGATTATTTCATCACCCAGGTAATCAGCATAGTACTTGATAGACAGCTTTTTGATTCTCATCCTCTTCCCACCCTCTGTCCTCAAGTAGGCCCCAGTGTCTGTTGTCCCCTTGTTTGTGTCCATATGTACTCAACGCCAAACTTCTTTTATTCTTCCAAATTCCCTCACCATCTGATTAATCTGTGAGTTCTATCTATTAAACCTCTGAAATTTTACTTGAATTTTTCCCTTTATCTATTGCTCTGACACTCCATTCATTCAGTGGACTCACTTATACTTATCTCCCTAAAGTGGCATCTTCAACCTATCCTCCACAAGGCTGCTAGTGAGTGTTTTCTAAAAGTTAGTTCTGATTGGGAACAATATAAGGATGCCCATTCTTGCCACTTCTATTCAAAATAGTATTTGAAGTCCCAGGCAGAGCAATTAGGCAGGAAAAAGAAACAAAAAGCATCCAATTAAGAAAGGAAGAAGTTAAATAGTCTTTGTTTGCAGACCCAATGATCATTTATATAGAAAACTCTAAAGACTCTAGCAAAAAACTGTTAAAACTAATAAACAAATTCAGTAAACTTGCAGGATATAAAATCAGCATGTAACAATCAGTAATATTTTCATGCACTAACAATGACATACCCAATACATTTTTCCCTTTACACTGAAAACTGTAAAACATTGATGAAAGAAATTGTAGAAGACACAAATAAACGGAAAAATGTCCCATGTTTATAGATTGGAACAATTAATATTGCTAAAATATTCATACTACTACAAAGCAGTTTATAGATTCAATGCAATTCCAATCCAAATTCCAATGACATTTTTCACAGAATTAGGAAAAAATCCTAAAATTCAAATGGAATCACAAAAAAACCCAAATATCCAAAGCAATCTTGAGCCAAATTAACAAAGCTGGAGACACCATACTACCTGACTTCAAAATATACTGCAAAGCTATAATAACCAAAACAGCTTAGTACTGGCATAAAACCAGACACATAGACCAATATAAAAGAATAGAGAGCCCAGAAATAAATACATATATTTACAGTCAACTAATTTTTTACAAAGACGCCAAGAACATGCAATGGGAAAAGGGAAGTCTCTTCAATAAGTGGTGCTGTGAAAATATCCACATGCAGAAGATTGAAATTGGTCCCTTATCTCACATCATATAAAAAAATCCACTCAATATGGATTAAAGACTTAAATGCACAAACTAAAACTATAAAACTACTAGAAGAAAACATAGAGAAAAATATTCATGACATTGGCCTAGGCAATAATATTTCGGATACAACCCCAAAAGCATAAAAAATAAAAGCAAAAATAGACAAATGGAATTACATCAAACTAAAAGGTTTCTGCACAGCAAACAAAATAACCCACAGAGTGATGAGACAACCTATGGAATAGCAGAAAATATTTGCAAATTGCACATCTGATAAGGGGTTTATATCTAAAACATATAAAGCACCCAAACAACTCCAAAGCAAGAAAACAAATAACTGGATTAAAAAATGAGCAAAGGATCTAAATAGACATTTTTCAAAAGAAGACATGAAAATGGCCAACAGATAAACAAAAGTTTCTCAA
>NW_026658975.1:0-435 GCF_009828535.3 Hylobates moloch | reverse complement strand
AATAGTACACTCCCCCCCAAATACTGTGCTTTGCCCATGGTCTTAGCAACCGGCAGACCAGGAGATTCCCTCCAGTGCCTGGCTCGGTGAGTCCCATGCTCACGGAGCCTTGCTCACTGCTAGCACAGCAGTCTGAGATTGACCTGCGAGGCTGCAGCCTGGCAGATAGAGGGGCATTCACCATTGCTGAGGCTTGAGTAGGTAAACAAAGTGGCCTGGAAGCTCGAACTGGGTGGGGCCCAACTCAGCTCAGCAAGGCCTATGGCCTCTACAGGCTCCACGTCTGTGGGCAGGGCATAGCCGAACAAAAGGCAGCAGACAACTTCTACAGACTTAAACGTCCCTGTCTGACAGTTCTGAAGATGGCAGTAGTTCTCCCAGCATGGCATTTGAGCTCTGAGCACAGACAGACTGCCTCCTCAAGTGGGTCTCTGA
>NW_026658974.1:0-3767 GCF_009828535.3 Hylobates moloch | reverse complement strand
GTGCATAATGAGCTAATTGGTTATAATGAAGGAAACAAATAATTGCCTTATTAAAAAGTATGATATGGTGTTGGACAAAACAGATATACCTAAAACAGGTTGAAATGATAATTATTGAGTCCATTGTTTAATGCTGTCCATAAATATTTCTAGAGGCAAGAAATATTTCTCAAGTGGTATATTGAGTTTGAAAATTTCTAATGATTTATACACTATTATAGGGTACAATAGAACTTATGTATGCATATTTTAAACCATTCAATTACATGGCACATAAACTCAGCAGAAGGGATGGTGAATAATAAAATACTGATGATGTAGTTCCCCCAAGTAAGAAAAAAACATCTAAAAGTTGGAAACAGGGCAAATAGGTAGATGACATGTATTTTCTATCTATACAGGAGGATGAGCCCACCCAAGGTTTAGGAAAATATAATTTTCAATTGACTGCATACTATTGCTTAAAAGCCTTACTCAGTAAAGTTAAATGGCTCTTTATTGATTTTTCTGAAATAGACAGCTAAATAATTTACATCTGAAAGAACACGTAAATCAAAGTTAGTTTACTGCCCCTTTGGACCTTAACCAGTTTTTAAGCCAATTTAGCAATTTTAACAATCTTTTATTAAATTGTCTATTGCTTATAAATAACTTGTTTCTCAAATGTTAATGTTTTCTACATAAATTAGTTGAATAAAATATTTTTCTTGATTTCATTTTATGTTTTTACATGAGTTTCATAATTTTTCATTTGAAAAATTATACTTTAACAGCCCTAAATCCACACAGCAAATTAGTAATACCTTCTTAATGTTTTACCTCCTTAAACAGCTTCCCCTACTACCAAATCCTAGTGCTTTATCCATGTTGCTATTGCCTTAAATCCTTTTTGCCTACAGCATAAAACCCAAACCTTTTGTGAAATAATTCTAGTCCAGAAAATGTCACTTCTGCCTACTTCACCAACATTTTGTTTTGCTGCATCTACCCTCATATTCTACGCTCAAACCTACTGAGTTGTTTATTATTACTCTGACCATGCCCAGCTGTTTAATGGAAACATTCTGCTTTTGCTATTATATTATTTTTGTCTGGAATGGCTTTCTTCTGAAGAGCTGACCCACCCCTTACCATTTTTTACAAAAATCTCAAATATAATTTTCTTAAAATACAATATTTATGGACTAATCACCTCACTTTGCCCCAGGTAAAACTGGATTTCTTCCACAGTTTCCTCATTCTAACTTAATAGCTCTATGAGTGCACCTGAAATTCTTTATTACACTTATCTGTGTAAATGTATTCCTCCATTTACCAAGCTCTATTATTCTTAGGGAGGGTTGTGTATTATATAGTTTTGTATATCTTAGCAATTCTGTTGCATAGTTCTCTGATGCACAGAAGGTACCTCATCCATGATGATTGAAAACTAAAACAGTGACAGATATGGATTGGGGAGACATTCACTCCATTTTGTTATGTGGCCTAACATAATGGGGTGAAAGCTGGGAGGGATTTTATCTACCAGCTGGCTTAGAGTTTCTAAAGAAATTATGGTCTGTATGAATAAGCCATGTAAATTACACATTTTAGACATAAACAAAAGAACATAGAAAAATCTGTTTACTTGTTGAGAAACACTCAATAATGCCAGTCCTTCATTTCGTATGAAGTTGAGGCCCCCCAAATAAGCAAATTGTCCATGGCTATACAAATCCATTTACTGACTTTGGATTAGCTGCTTTGTTTTGAATCCCAAAGTATTCTAACAACTAGTACTCAGGACCTGAAGTAGGTTTTACAAGGTCCTTTTTGGTTTTGATAATGAATTAGCTTTGCCTTTAGAAACTGCGTTTATAAGCAAAGTGAACCTGCAAAGAGGAATATGACTCCCTTACACCACATTGCTTTTTCACCATCCCCAAAGACACTCTGACCTTTCCATTTCAGTTTCTTCACTCTCTATGACACACTACATCCTCCTCAGAGTAACATCATAGGGTCATTTCAGTTTTCTTCTGAGACAAAGTAACATTACACAGCACAGTTTTTGCTAATAACTTGACCTTTCGATTCAGTGATGCTCATATTGATAGCATAAGAGATTTCCTTAAGAAAGAAAGAAAAAAGGAAAATATCAAGAGGCTTATGTTATTCAGTTAGTTAGAAATTCTGGCCAATTTACTACCATGGAATACAGTTAGAAAGCCTAACAAAGCTCATTTTCCTTTTTGTATGCAGTACTACAAAACATATTTTGTTTATTTTAGGCAAATAATGACTAAATTTAAAAAATAAAAATATTTGCCTGTAATCCCAGCACTCTGGAGGCTGAGGTGGGTGTATCACTTGAGGTCAGGAGTTTGAGACCAGCCTGAGCAACATGGAGAAACCCCATCTTGACTAAAAATACGAAATTAGCAGGGTGTGGTGGCGTATGCCTGTAATCCCAGCTACTTGGGAGGCTGAGGCAGGAGAATCGTTTGAGCTCAGGAGGTGGAGGTTACAGTTAGCCAAGATCTCACCATTGCACTCCAGCCTGGGCAACAACAGAGAAACTCTGTCTCAAAAAAAAAAAAAAATGCTCAAAGCAAACAGATTTTTTAAATAACAGAGTAAGGAAGAGATGATTGGAACAGTCTCAACAAGTTGCATGGAGAAAAATGGTCATCATTATTTACACAACAATAATAATTACAGACCTGAAAGCAATTTGTGATGAAATCATATTTTAAATATTAAAATATTTTTTCAAAATATATTATACTAACATTTAAAATGTTTGTCTAATTCTTGGAAAGAAAGTTTCTTGGGAACAAAACATGACAATATTCATATTTTTTTTCCTTTTGAGAAACAGATATGGAAGGTAATGTGTTTAAAAGAAAGAGACATGTTTACCAACAGGTAGTGCAATTTGCCATTCTTAAAATGCAAAATATTTGTGATTCATTTTTCTTCTCTTCTCTCTTCCTTCTTTAATCCAACCTCTTTTCTATACTCCTAATTATTTAACTGTTCAAGAATGGCATTTTTGCTGTCAGTACATTTCCAGAGCAAATGAAAGGAGAAGGGAATAAAGAAATAGTAATTATTTTATTTAAGAGAATAATCAAAGATTTCATGGTTGCAAATATATTCACCTGTAAACTATTTATTCTGTTGGCAACATACTAACTAAAATCTAGTCATATACCACGGAGAATATTGGATTCATACACTGTGGTGTAAGTGGATTTGTAAACAAGATTATTTTTAAAGTTGTATTGACTTCATTGATTTTCATAGGGTGTATACTGCCCTATGTAATGGAGTTTTTATTGCAATTTACAGGTAAACAGCTGAAATACCTTAGGGCATTTTTTTTCTTTCTGTAATAGCAGAAGCTAAAGGTGGAATGTGTCACCATTAACCTTGAGACTATTGTGTATTACAGGCTTGTATTTCAACCATCCATTATTTAAATATGTCTGTGTGGTTATAATATTTACTCAGCTCACAAAAGACATTATGAATCCTATATTTCAGGATTTATTTCAAGAGGCCTTTAAAACAAAGGATACATACTTTTTATGTGTTTTAATAATAAAAGTTACTTTTTGTCCTGCAATCTGGCCTGTTTAAAATGCCATCATTGATTTAACATGCGTGCACCAACATCCACAAATTTACACACATACATTCCAACTGCGAAAGCCACAGCAAATATTAAATTATTTCACCATTCTTGCTTTCTATGGTCACAGCCTTTTGAGAAAGAATGATTA
>NW_026658973.1:0-3768 GCF_009828535.3 Hylobates moloch | reverse complement strand
AGGTTGATTATTAAGCTACTCAAGGAGATACCAGAGAAAGGTGAAAATCAACTTAAAGAAATAAAAAATACAAGATATGGATAAAAAATTATCCAGAGAAATAGATATCCTAAAGAAAATCAATCACAACTTCTGGAAATGAAAGACACACTTAGAGAAATACAAGATGAGGTGGAAAGTTTCAACAATAGACTAGAACAAGTAGAAAAAAAGAACTTTAGAGCTCAAAGACAAGGCTTTTGAATTAACCTAATCAGACAAAAAAAAAGGAATTACAAAAATGAACAAATCTCCAAAAAATTTGAGATTGTGTTAAATGGTTAAACCTAAGAATAATTGGTGTTCCTGAGGAAGAAGAGAAATCAAAAAGTTTGGAAAATGTAATTGAGAGAATAATCAAGGAAAACTTCTGTGGCCTTGCTAGAGATCTAGACATACAAATACAAGAAGCTCAAAGAACACCTGGGAAATTCATTGCAAAAAGATCATCACCTAAGCGCATAGTAGTGAGGTTATCTAAGGTCAGGATGAAGGAAAGAATCTTAAGAGCTGTGAGGCAAAAGCATCAGGTAACCTCTAAAGGAAAACCTATCAGATTCACAGCAGATTTTTCAGCAGAAACCTTACAAGATAGAAGGGACTGGAGTCCTATTGTTAGCCTCCTTAAACAAAACAATTAGCAGCCAAGAATTTTGTATCCCACAAAACTAAGCTTCATAAATGAAGGAAAGTTAGTCTTTTTCAGAGAAACAAATGCTGAGATAATTTGCCACTACTAACCCAGCACTAAAAGAACTGAAAAAAAGAGCTCTAAATCTTGAAACAAATCCTTGAAATGCACCAAAATAGATCTCCTTAAAGCATACATTTCACAGGACTTATAAAACAAGAACAATTTTTTTAAAGGTATTCAGGTGATAAATAGCATGATGGATAGAATAGTACCTCACATCTCAATACTAACAATGAATGTAAGTGGCCTAAATGCTGTACTTAAAAGATACAAAATGGATAAGAATTCTCCAACCAAGTATCTTCTGTCTTCAAGAGACACACCTAACACATAAGAACTCACATAAACTTAAGGTAAAAGAGTGGAAAAGGATATTCTGTGAAAATGGACATCGAAAGCAAGCCAGAGTAGCTATGCTTTTTTTTTTTTGGTACAGAGCCTTGCTCTGTTGCCCAGGCTGGAGTGTACTGGTGCAATCTTGGCTCAGTGCAACCTCTACCTCCTGGGTTCAAGCGAATCTCCTGCCTCAGCCTTCTGAGTAGCTGGGATTGCAAGCACCCATCACCATGCCTGGCTAATTTTTGTATTTTTAGTAGAGACAGGGTTTCACCATGTTGGCCAAGCTGGTCTTGAACACCTGACCTCGGTTGATTCACCCATCTCGGCTTCCCAAAGTGCTGGGATTACAGATGCGAGCCACTGCACACAGCTGAGTAGCTATTCTTATATCAGACAAAACAAACTTTAAAGCAACAGCAGTTAAAAAATACGAAGAAGGACATTGTATAATAATAAAAGGACTAGGCCAACAGGAAGGTACCACAATCCTATATATACGTGCACCTAACAATGGAGGTCCAAAATTTATAAAACAATTACTACTAAACCTAAGAAATGAGAGACAGCAACACAATAATAATGGGGGATTTCAATACTCCACTGACAACACTAGACAGGTCATCAAGACAGAAAGTCAACAAAGAAGCAATGGACTTAAATTATACCCTAGAACAAACGAACTTAACAGATATTTACAGAACATTCTACCCAACAACTGCAGAATATACTTTCTATTCATCAGCACATGGAACATTCCTCAAGATAGGCCATATTATAGGCCACAAAACAAGTCTCGACAAATTTAAAACAAATGTAAATTATATCAAGTACTCTCTCAGACCACAGCTGAATAAAATTGGAAATCAACTCAAAAAGGAACCCTGAAAACCATGCAAATACATAGAAAGTAAATAACCTGTTCCTGAATGATCTTTGGGTCAACAAAGAAATCAGGATGGAAATTAAAAATTTATTTGAACTGAACAATAATAGTGACACAACCTATCAAAACATCTGGGATACAGCAAAAGTGGTGCTAAGAGGAAAGTTCATAGCATTAAATGTCTACATCAAAAAGTCTGAAAGAGCACAAATAGAAAATATAAGGTCACACCTCAATGAATGAGAGAAAAAAGAGAGAAAACAAACACAAATCTAGAAGAATAAAAGAAATAACAAAGATCAGAGCAGAACTAAATAAAATTGAAACAAAAAATACAAAAGATAAATGAAACAAAAAGCTGATTCTTTAATACATACATACATACATATAATTGATAGACCATTAGTGAGATTAACCAAGAAAAGAAGAGAGAAGATGCAAACAAGCTCAATGGGAAACAAAACAGGAGATAGTACAACCAATACCACAGAAATACAAAAGATTATTTAAGGCTACTGTGAACACCTTTATGCATATAAACTAGAAAACTTAGAGGAGATGGATAAATTCTTGGAAATATACAACCCTCCTAGATTAAACCAGGAAGAAATAGAAACTTTGAACAGATGAATAACAAGCAACAAGATTGAAATAGTAACAAGAAAATTGCCAATAAAAAGAAAGTTTAGGACCAGACGGATTCACAGCTGAATTATATAGACTTTCAAAGAAGATCTGGTACCAATCTTATTGGCACTATTCAAAAAGATAGAGAGGGAATCCTTCCTAAATCATTCTATGAAACCAGTAACACCCTAATACCAAAACCAGGAAAGGACGTAACAGAAAAAGAAAAGGACAGACCAATATCCCTGATGAATGTAGATGCAAAAATCCTAAAAAAATTACTAATATAATCCAACAGCATATCAAAAAGATAATCCACCATGATGAAGTAGGTTTTATACCAGGGATGTGGGAATAGTTTAACATAAGTCAATAAATGTGATACACCACAAAAACAGAATTAAAAACAAAAATTACATGATCATCTAAATAGATGCAGAAAAAGCATTTGACAAAATTCAGCATCCCTTTATAATTAAAACCCTCAGCAAAATTGGCATAGAAGGGACATATCTTAAGGTAAAAACAGCCATCTAGGACAAACCCACAGCCAACATTACACTGAACAGGGAAAAGTTGAAAGCATTCCCCCTGAGAACTGGAACAAGACAAGGACATCCACTTTCACCACTTCTATTCAACATAGTACTGGAAGTTCTAGCCAGAGCAATCAGACAAGACAAAGAAATAAAGGGCATCCAAATCAGTAAAGAGGAAGTCAAATTGTTGCTATTCAGGGATGACATGATCGTATACCTAGAAAACCCTAAAGACTCATCCAAAATACTCCTTTAACTGGTAAATGAATTCAGCAAACTTTCACGATACAAAATTAAGGTACACAAGTCAGTGTCTCTGCTATACACCAACAGCAACCAAGCTGAGAATGAAATCAAGAACTCAACCCCATTTACAACAGCTGAAAAAAAAAAAAAAACACTTAGGGATGTACCTAACCAAAGAGGTGAAAGAACTCTACATGGGAAACTACAAAACACTGCTGAAAGAAATCATAGACGACACAAACAAATGGAAACACATCTCATGCTCATGAATGGGTAGAATCAATATTGTGAAAAAGACCATACTGCCATAAACAAATTCAATGCAATTCCCATCAAAATACCATCATTCTTCACAGAACTAGAAAACACAATCCTAAAATTCATATAGAACCAAAAAAGAG
>NW_026658972.1:0-3769 GCF_009828535.3 Hylobates moloch | reverse complement strand
TCCCAAAGTGCTGGGATTACAAGCGTGAGCCACCGCGCCCGGCCGCAAATGATTTCTTAATCATAGCATTGATGTTCTCTGGATTATGACTAGCCTGAATGTGACTTTTCTTTTTTTTTGAGATGGAGTCTCACCCTGTTGCCCAGGCTGGAGTGCAGTGGCGCGACCTTGGCTCACTGTAAGCTCTGCCTCCCAGGTTCAGGCCGTTCTCCTGCCTCAGCCTCCCGAGTAGCTGGGACTATAGGCGCCCGCCAGCACGCCCGGCTAATTTTTTGTATTTTTAGTAGAGGCGGGGTTTCACCCTGTTAGCCAGGGTGGTCTCGATCTCCTGACCTCGTGATCAGCCCGTCTCGGTCTCCCAAAGTGCTGGGATTACAGGCGTGAGACACCGCGCCCGGCCCTGAATGTGACTTTAAAACACTTCCCTTGCTTCATTCATCCACCCCCTCATTTTTCTCTCATCTCACACAATATTCCTGTTCTCTGTCATATAACCCCAAAACTTCTTTTTCTCTTATTCCCCAAATGCCAGTGCTAGTACCATCACTCTGCCCACCAGATAAGAAACACTGTGTTCCCTTGTTAATCTATTGACCTTTAAACCCACTTGTGTTTCATTAAGAGAACGTGTACTTTAAGGCAAACACTTTCCACTGTTTTAATTTTAGTTGTAGGAGTGAGAAAGGTGTTGGATCACCAAAAGAGGTCACACACACACAGTGGGAGAGGAAGACACTCTAGAGCACATTCCTCTGATATCACTTGATATTTAATTTTCTGCAGCACACAGCTAAGCTGTAGAAATTTTAAGGGAAATACAGAAAAATGAAACAACATAGCATTTTAGCACTTCCCCCAGGAGGGTACACTGCTAGGGTGTTAGGAGCACAAAGTGAAAGTTGACTTGAATAGACTGATTTCACAGTATATTTATTGGAATTCCAGTTCTCCCAATTTTTAACTGAGTAACGTTGGTTACATCAAAAGCCTTTGGAACCTCATCTTCGTTATCTGTTAGGAAGGGTTAACAGTGACTTTCCCATGCTTATTATGAAGATTAAATATAGTGCTATATGTGCAAGACTCTGGTATAAAGTGGGTGCTTAATAAATATTATTTGCTTACAAATTTATAAACAATAAATATTATTTATTTATGAGTCTATATCTCTAAGTGGATATTGGCCATGTGCCTTTGCTGTGATACAGAAAGCTCAAAGAACAGGCACACTATTCATTTGCTGAAGAGTTAAGTTGTGGATACATAAAATCTTGAGAGTACTTTAGTCCAGACTTCCAGGAAAATGAGATTTCCTTCTGTATCATCCATGACTGGCAGAAATCCAGCCTCCAATTGAGCTGTCATAAGTTGTCAAAGTAGTTCATCCCTTTTAACAACAGCTCTAACTACTAGAAAGAACTTGTTTACAATTCATTGAAATCTGCCTTTCCATAAATTGTATCCATTAATCAAAGATCTCCCTACTACAATGTTTAAGGTGAAGCTGAATTATCATTATTTCTTGAAACACTTATTAAAAGAATAAAGATAATATCATGCTAGACTGAAGCCTTTTCTTGTTTCAGTTCTTAAATGGATTTTCTTCTGACATAATTCACAGCTTCTTACTAGCATGGGTTACCCTAGTTTGTTAGTCTTTTTAAAAATGTATAAAAACTAGGTTTGAACACAGCACTTTTAAAAAAAATCAGCATACTATGCATTTACAAATGTAATCTAAATTTACAGTCTATATTTACCATTAGCGAGGAACACCACATGCTTTTTATTCAAACCAGGACACTTTTGAGACTGAAATATACACTATTAGCGATTACACTTGGAAAAAAATTTAAGATGAGATTTAAGACAGCCAAGGACAAGTAGTCATTCCACACCAAAAGCATCCTCACACTGTTATATTCTTTCTTTCCCTCTCTCTCTTTCAAATTTTCACCTAAATGGCCTTTTCTCCAGTTTACCTTGGTAGCTAATGAAATTTTGTACAACTGCGTGTCTTGTTCTACTGTACCATACTCTTACCACTTCTGATAAGTCTAATTTGGTAAACACAATGTTGATTGCTATGTTTAAAATTTTATGAGTACACAAGGCTTAGGTGGTCTCTTGTATAAAAATTTGAAGCCTGCTTTACCGTAGCATTTTCTGTAAGTTAGAATAGAAGAATTCAAGGCTTAATATTGCTTAATGTTATTCCCTGTCACTTTTCTCTTGAATTAATACTTTTCATATGTGTTATCTGCTGCTTTTGATAATTTCCATCTTTATCAATTTATCTGAGTAATTATCTCTCTTTTTCAAATTTCAAGTTAATACTTTTTTGATCATGTTGTCAAATCTATAAATAAGCATATCAATAACACTCCCCCAAGCACCCTTTGACTATATTTTATATACTACGTGATATGCCTCTGAAAAAAAGAGTGGTTATTCAACAACCTCTAAATACTTTTTCTTACTATGCCATGAGAATAAATTCAAAGAAAATTTTCAGATAGTACATGTGTCTGGATGTTCTTTTTTTTTTTTTTTAATTATACTTTAGGTTTTAGGGTACATGTGCACAATGTGCAGGTTTGTTACATATGTATCCATGTGCCATGTTGATTTCCTGCACCCATTAGCTCGTCATTTAGCATTAGGTATATCTCCTAATGCTGTCCCCGCCCCCCCCACCCCCCACCCCACAACAGTACCCGGAATGTGATGTTCCCCTTCCTGTGTCCATGAGTTCTCATTGTTCAATTCCCACCTATGAGTGAGAACATGCGGTGTTTGGTTTTTTGTCCTTGCGATAGTTTACTGAGAATGATGTTTTCCAGTTTCATCCATGTCCCTACAAAGGACACGAACTCATCATTTTTTATGGCTGCATAGTATTCCATGGTGTATATGTGCCACATTTTCTTAATCCAGTCTATTGTTGTTGGACATTTGGGTTGGTTCCAAGTCTTTGCTATTGTGAATAGTGCCGCAATCAACATACGTGTGCATGTGTCTTTATAGCAGCATGATTTATACTCCTTTGGGTATATATCCAGTAATGGGATGGCTGGGTCAAATGGTATTTCTAGTTCTAGATCCCTGAGGAATCGCCACACTGACTTCCACAATGGTTGAACTAGTTTACAGTCCCACCAACAGTGTAAAAGTGTTCCTATTTCTCCACATCCTCTCCAGCACCTGTTGTTTCCTGATTTTTTAATGATGGCCATTCTAACTGGTGTGAGATGGTATCTCACTGTGGTTTTGATTTGCATTTCTCTGATGGCCAGTGATGATGAGCATTTCTTCATGTGTTTTCTGGCTGCATAAATGTCTTCTTTTGAGAAGTGTCTGTTCATGTCCTTTGCCCACTTTTTGATGGGGTTGTTTGTTTTTTTCTTGTAAATTTGTTTGAGTTCATTGTAGATTCTGGATATTAGCCCTTTGTCAGATGAGTAGGTTGCAAAAATTTTCTCCCATTCTGTAGGTTGCCTGTTCACTCTGATGGTAGTTTCTTTTGCTGTGCAGAAGAGCTGAATTCTACCAGAGGTACAAGGAGGAACTGGTACCATTCCTTCTGAAACTATTCCAATCGATAGAAAAAGAGGGAATCCTCCCTAACACATTTTATGAAGCCAGCATCATCCTGATACCAAAGCCAGGCAGAGACACAACCAAAAAAGAGAATTTTAGACCAATATCCTTGATGAACATTGATGCAAAAATCCTCAATAAAATACTGGCAAACCGAATCCAGCAGCAC
>NW_026658971.1:0-3770 GCF_009828535.3 Hylobates moloch | reverse complement strand
CTCCTGAAGGAAGCACTAAACATGGAAAGGAACAACCGGTACCAGCCACTGCAAAAACATGCCAAATTGTAAAGACCATCGAGGCTAGGAAGAAACAATAGCAACTAACGAGCAAAATAACCAACTAACATCATAATGACAGGATCAGATTCACACATAACAATATTAACGTTAAATGTAAATGGGCTAAATGCTCCAATCAAAAGACACAGACTGGCAAACTGGATAAGGAGTCAGGACCCATCAGTGTGCTGTATTCAGGAAACCCATCTCACGTGCAGAGACACACATAGACTCAAAATAAAGGGATGGAGGAAGATCTATCAAGCAACTGGAAAACAAAAAAAGGCAGGGGTTGCAATCCTAGTCTCTGATAAAATAGACTTTAAACCAACAAAGATCAAAAGAGACAAAGAAGGCCATTACATAATGGTAAAGGGATCAATTCAACAAGAAGAGCTAACTATCCTAAATATATATGCACCCAACACAGGAGCACCCAGATTCATAAAGCAAGTCCTCAGTGACCTACAAAGGGACTTAAACTCCCACACAATAATAATGGGAGATTTTAACACCCCACTGTCAACATTAGACAGATCAATGAGACAGAAAGTTAACAAGGATATCCAGGAATTGAACTCAGCTCTACACAAAGTGGACCTAATAGACATCTACAGAACTCTCTACCCCAAATCAACAGAATATACATTTTTTTCAGCACCACACCACACCTATTCCAAAATTGACCACATAGTTGGAAGTAAAGCTCTCCTCAGCAAATGTAAAAGAACAGAAATTATAACAAACTGTCTCTCAGACCACAGTGCAATCAAACTAGAACTCAGGATTAAGAAACTCACTCAAAACCGCTCAACTACATGGAAACTGAACAACCTGCTCCTGAATGACTATTGGGTACATAATGAAATGAAGGCAGAAATAAACATGTTCTTTGAAACCAATGAGAACAAAGACACAACATACCAGAATCTCTGGGACACATTCAAAGCAGTGTGTAGAGGGAAATTTATAGCACTAAATGCCCACAAGAGAAAGCAGGAAAGATCCAAAACTGACACCCTAACATCACAATGAAAAGAACTAGAAAAGCAAGAGCAAACACATTCAAAAGCTAGCAGAGGGCTAGAAATAACTAAAATCAGAGCAGAACTGAAGGAAATAGAGACACAAAAAACCCTCCAGAAAATTAATGAATCCAGGAGCTGGTTTTTTGAAAAGATCAACAAAATTGATAGACCGCTAGCAAGACTAATAAAGAAGAAAAGAGAGAAGAATCAAATAGATGCAATAAAAAATGAAAAAGGGGATATCACCACCGATCCCACAGAAATACAATCTACCATCAGAGAATAGTACAAACACCTCTATGCAAATAAACTAGAAAATCTAGAAGAAATGGATAAATTCCTCGACAAATACACCCTCCCAAGACTAAATCAGGAAGAAGTTCAATCTCTGAATAGACCAATAACTGGTTCTGAAATTGTGGCAATAATCAATAGCTTACCAACCAAAAAGAGTCCAGGACTTGATGGATTCACAGCTGAATTCTACCAGAGGTACAAGGAGGAACTGGTACCATTCCTTCTGAAACTATTCCAATCGATAGAAAAAGAGGGAATCCTCCCTAACACATTTTATGAAGCCAGCATCGTCCTGATACCAAAGCCTGGCAGAGACATAACCAAAAAAGAGAATTTCAGACCAATATCCTTGATGAACATTGATGCAAAAATCCTCAATAAAATACTGGCAAACTGAATCCAGCTGCACATCAAAAAGCTTATCCACCATAATCAAGTGGGCTTCAACCCTGGGATGCAAGGCTGGTTCAACATATGCAAATCAATAAATGTAATCCAGCATATAAACAGAACCAAAGACAAAAACCACATGATTATCTCAATAGATGCAGAAAAGGCCTTTGACAAAATTCAACAAAGCTTCATGCTAAAAACTCTCAATAAATTAGGTATTGATGGGATGTATCTCAAAATAATAAGAGCTATCTATGACAAACCCACAGCCAATATCACACTGAATGGGCAAAAACTGGAAGCATTCCCTCTGAAAACTGGCACAAGACAGGGATGCCCTCTCTCACCGCTCCTATTCAACATAGTGCTGGAAGTTCTGGCCAGAGCAATCAGGCAGGAGAAGGAAATAAAGGGTATTCAATTAGGAAAAGAGGAAGTCAAGCTGTCCCTGTTTGCAGATGACGTGATTGTATATCTAGAAAACCCCATTGTCTCAGCCCAAAATCTCCTTAAGCTGATTAGCAACTTCAGCAAAGTCTCAGGATACAAAATCAATGTACAAAAATCACAAGCATTCTTGTACACCAATCACAGACAAACAGAGAGCCAAATCATGAGTGAACTCCCATTCACAATTGCTTCAAAGAGAATCAAATACCTAGGAATCCAACTTACAAGGGATGTGAAGGACCTCTTCAAGGAGAACTACAAACCACTGCTCAATGAAATAAAAGAGGATACAAACAAATGGAAGAACATTCCATGCTCATGGGTTGGAAGAATCAATATCGTGAAAATGGCCATACTGCCCAAGGTAATTTATAGATTCAATGCCATCCCCATCAAGCTACCAATGACTTTCTTCACAGAATTGGAAAAAACTACTTTAAAGTTCATATGGAACCAAAAAAGAGCCCGCATTGCCAAGTCAATCCTAAGCCAAAAGAACAAAGCTGGAGGCATCACGCTACCTGACTTCAAACTATACTACAAGGCTACAGTAACCAAAACAGCATGGTACTGGTACCACAACAGAGACATAGATCAATGGAACAGAACAGAGCCCTCAGAAATGATGCCACATAGCTACAACTATCTGATCTTTGACAAACCTGACAAAAACAAGAAATGGGGAAAGGATTCCCTATTTAATAAATGGTGCTGGGAAAACTGGCTAGCCATATGTAGAAAGCTGCAACTGGATCCCTTCCTTACACCTTATACAAAAATTAATTCAAGATGGATTAAAGACTTATATGTTAGACCTAAAACCATTAAAATCCTACAAGAAAACCTAGGCAATGGCAACAAAAGCCAAAATCGACAAATGGGATCTCATTAAACTAAAGAGCTTCTGCACAGCAAAAGAAACTATCATCAGAGTGAACAGGCAACCTACAGAATGGGAGAAAATTTTTGCAACCTACTCATCTGACAAAGGGCTAATATCCAGAATCTACAATGAACTCAAACAAATTTACAAGAAAAAAACAACCCCATCAAAAAGTGGGCAAAGGACATGAACAGACACTTCTCAAAAGAAGACATTTATGCAGCCAAAAAACACATGAAGAAATGCTCATCATCACTGGCCATCAGAGAAATGCAAATCAAAACCACAGTGAGATACCATCTCACACCAGTTAGAATGGCCATCATTAAAAAATCAGGAAACAACAGGTGCTGGAGAGGATGTGGAGAAATAGGAACACTTTTACACGTTGGTGGGACTGTAAACTAGTTCAACCATTGTGGAAGTCAGTGTGGCGATTCCTCAGGGATCTAGAACTAGAAATACCATTTGACCCAGCCATCCCATTACTGGGTATATACCCAAAGGACTATAAATCATGCTGCTATAAAGACACATGCACACGTATGTTTATTGCGGCACTATTCACAATAGCAAAGAGTTGGAACCAACCCAAATGTCCAACAACGGTAGACTGGATTAAGAAAATGTGGCACATATACACCATGGAATACTAT
>NW_026658970.1:0-3770 GCF_009828535.3 Hylobates moloch | reverse complement strand
TCACCTGGACTTCATCAAAATTAAAAACCTTTGATCTGCAAGAGACACTATTAAGGCAATGACCACCACAGACTGGGAGAAAATGTTTTCAAATTACATATCTAACAAAGGTCCTGTATCCAGTATATATAAAGAACTCTCAAAACTCAACAGTAAAACAAGCAATCCAATTTAAAAATAAACAAAAGACTTGAATACATTCTTCACCCTAGGAAATATAAGGATGACAAACATGTGAAAAGATGTTTAACATCACTAGCAGCATCAGGGAGATGCAAATTAAAACCTTGACAAAGACTGGGTACCATGGCTCACACCTGTAACCCCAACACTTTAGGAGGTTGAGGCTGCAGTGAGCAGTGACTGTGCCACTGCACTCCAGCCTGGGTGACAGAGTGAGACTGTGCCTCAAAAATTAAAAAATAAATAAAAATAAAACTGTGAACAAGATATGGCTCCACACCTATTAGAATGGCTAAAATACAAAATACTGACAATACCAAAAGCTGGTGAGGATGCAAAACAACAGGAGCCCTCATACATTGCTGGTGGGAATGTAAAGTGGTATCACCACCCCAGAAAAGGTTGACACTTGCTTATAAAGAGTAATATACACTTAACATATGATCCAGCAGTCCTGTTCCTGTGTATTTGCCCTAAAGAAGTACAAATTTATGTTCATACAAATACCTGAATTCATACATGAATGTTTATAGTAGCTGAATTCATAATAGCCTAAAACTGGAAACAACTGTAAAGAAACTGTAGTACTTTCATACCATGGAATATTGCTCAGCAATATAAAGGAAGGTACTACTGATACACCCAACAACTTGTATGAATAGCAGAGTCATTATGCTGAGTGGATAAGCCAAGACTCAAGGCTACATTCTGTGTGTTCCATTTCTTGAAAATAAACTATAATGATGTAGAGAACAGAAGAGTGGTTGTCATGGGTTAGAGAATGGTGTGACTGCAAAGGGGCAGCATGAGGGGGTGTTTGAAGCATGGTGGGACTATTCTTCAGCGTGATTGTGGTGTGTTACATGTGTTTAAAAAGTCATGGTAAGGCCAGGTGTGGTGGCTCACACCTGTAATGCCAGCACTTTGGGAGGCTGAGGGGGGGAGATCACCTGAGGTCGGGAGTTCAAGACCAGCCTGGCCAACATGGTGAAACCCTGTATCTACTAAAAAACATAAAAAATTAGCTGGTCATGGTGGCACCTGTAATCCCAGCTACTTGGGAGGCTGAGGCAGGAGAATCGCTTAAACCCGGGAGGTGGAGGTTGCAGTGAGCCGAGATCGTGCCATTGCACTCCAGCCTGGGCAACAAGAACAAAACAGTGGCTCACACCTGTTATCCAGGCATTTTGGGAGGCCGAGGCAGGCGGATCACCCAAGATCAGGAGTTTGAGACCAACCTGGCCAACATAGCAAAACCCCGTCTCTATTAAAAATACAGAAATTAGCCAGGTGTGGTGGCATGCTTGTGTAATCCTAGCTACTTGGGAGGCTGAGGCAGGAGAATCACTTGAACCCAGGAGGCAGAGGTTGCAGTGAGCCAAGATCGCACCATTGCACTCCAGCCTGGGTGAAAAGAATGAAACTCCATCTCAAAAAATAATAATAATTTTTTTTTTAAAAAGTCATGGCATGACTTTTTAGCCAGGCACACTAGCATGTGCCTTTAATCTCAGCTAGTCGTGAGGCTGAGGCGGGAGGATCGCTTGAGACCAGCCTGGGCGACATAGTGAGACCCTGTCTCAAAAAAGATTTTTAAAAATCATGGAACTGTACCCCACCAGTCAGTTATACTATGCAATAATTTTTAAAGTAAGATTTTTTTAATAGAATTTCTGTGGCCTGATAAGATATAATTCTGCTTCAAGAACTTCTGTGAATGTCCAACATTGAGATCATCACAAGGTAATTCCCAAAACTGCCACACCTAAATAAATGTCACTGGGAGCCCCTGCTAAACTTTTTGGCCAGGAATCCATACCAAGGAACAAGTATCCAACTCTGACAAAGGAACAAAACATTCATATTTTCTTTGCTAAAGCACATTTGTGAAAGTAAAACATCTCCCCCAACCCCCACAAAAAAAAAAAGGAAAGTCATTCCTAAAAATTGATAGAATAGATTTGGACATCAGAGCGTCAGGCCACTCATGCAAGTTCTAGCCCTTCAAATAAGAATGTAAAGCCTTAATAACATGACAGCGTTTTGAATAGGAAAATCTGGATTTGTGAAGCAGTGTGTGTTTTTGACAACAGTAGTTCCACATTCTTTTATTTATCCAGTGGGAGCATAGATAGCATCATAGGGAAAAAGAGACTCTATCCTGATTTGTTTTCTCTATTTCACTACAGCCAGCATTCTGGAACCCCCTTCAAACATCCCTTCCTGTGGGTTAAGGGAGATTATTTAAAAACAAACAGACCACACAAAGAGCACAGTTTCTAAATTTTTGTAATAATAATTGAAAATGTAAATTAGTTTCAATCAAGTTCCTTTTGTTCTCCTGGTTTAAAATTACTGGTTAAGGTTATTTTGCATTCACAAATGTTAAACAGTATATCTGAGCAAGGTGAAATAGATTACCGAGGAGTCATATTGGTGGGTGGGACCTCCTACAGGCCTGCAGATGACTGAAGGCTCAAACTGCCTCCAGTGGCTTCTGCTTAAGCCCCACCCACCTATTACAATTCTGAAGGGGAACAATATTCCAATAAAGATATTCTTTCCTATTATTTTATTTTATAACGGCTGTGATTATATACCGTTTCATATTAGGCTTAGCAAATTCACATACTCATCTTCACTTGATGATGTACCAATTTGCTCTTTTCATTTCTTCACAAAATTAACTGGCCTGTGTTGAAGAGCATAAAGCTCTAGTTCCTAAATTCTTGATATATTTTGTGGAATTTTTTACTAGCATTAAAAAGTGTTTGAAGCTGCGTTCTGTGGATGAGGCCCCAGGCCCTATCCAAAGATATCCCTGGAGTATTTCTCTTTTTATTTGTTTTATATATGAAGTTCCTCTATAAAAGTTTGTCTAAAAGAAAAGGGGTTCCATTACTAAGAAAATATTGTGAACGCCACTCACTTGGACAAATGAAATTCACAGATAATGAGAACTTGAGTTTTTAACCAGTCATCCCCACTTCCCATCTAAACTTTTAAGTGTTGCTAACAGCAAAATTTGACTGATTTCATGCTTTATTTGTCAACATTGGAATAGTGTTTATTGACTACCTTCTATATGCCAGTACCATATTTCAGGGGGGTGCATTACTTTATCTTACTTTGCCTTTGGAAAAACTGCTGAGAAGTGAAGTGGCTAAGGCAGAAACTGGGAAGAATGAGGACATGGATTATCTGTCTCAGAGTAATTGAGTGCCACGGTGTGTACTGACTAATGTGCCAGACCTTCAAATGAGATAAATGGGCGGTAAAAAGTGATTTCAGAGAAACAGACCTGCTAGAGCTGAGATTGGGGCACTTCTGTTATAGTCATAGAAAATTACAGAACAATTAGAGCCAAGAGGATTGCAGAAGAAACAAAACACTTTCATGTTAATACAGGCTGCCAAGGAATCAGATAATATATTGGCATAACATAGGCTTGGGAATTGAAGAATTCCTATGTTGTTGATCCTTGAACCTTCTGTTCAAATCCCACATAGAGGGCGATAGATAGGTAAGACAGAAAATTTACAGTGGAATGGCATCTAAATATGTTGAGGCTGGAATGAAGCCTATCA
>NW_026658969.1:0-3770 GCF_009828535.3 Hylobates moloch | reverse complement strand
CCACAACACAGAGAAAGAAGAAACCCTCCCTGATTCATTCTATGAAGCCAGCATCACCCTAATACGAAAACCATGAAAGGACATAACCAAAAAAGACAACTACAGACCAATATCCTTGATGAATGCAGATGCCAAAATCCTTAACAAAATACTATCTAACTGAATCCAACAACATATCAAAAAGATAATCCACCATGATCAAGTGAGTTTCATACCAGTGATACAGGAATGGTTTAACATATGCAAGTCAATAAATGTGATAAACCACACAAACAGAATTTAAAAAATCTCACATGATCATACCAACAGATGCAGAAAAAGCATTCGACAAATTCTAGCATTCTTTTATCATTAAAGCTGTCAGCAAAATAGGCATACAAGGGACATACCTTAATGTAATAAAAGCCATCTATGACAAACCCACAGTCAACATAATACTGAATGGGGAAAAGGTGAAAGCATTCCCTTTGAGAACTGGAACAAGACGAGGAGCCCACTCTCACCACTCCTCTTCAACGTAGTACTGGAAGTCCTGGCCAGAGCAATCAGACAAAAGAAGGAAATAGAGGAGATCCAAATCAGTAAAGAGGAAGTCAAACTGTCACTGGTTGCTGACAATATGATCTTTCGCCTTGAAAACCCTATAGACTCCTCTAGAAAGCTCCTAGAAGTGATAAAAGAATTCAGCAAAGTTTCCAGATACAAGATTAATGTACAGAAATCAGTAGCTCTTCTATACATCAACAGCTACCAAGCAGAGAATCACATCAAGAACTCAACCACTTTTACAATAGCTGCAAAAAACAAAAAAAGAAAAAAAAAACAAAACTTAGGAATATACGTAGCAAAGGAAGCAAAAGACCTCTACAATGAAAATTACAAAACACTGCTGAAAGAAATCATAGATGGAGCCAAGCATAGTGGCACGTGCCTATAATCCCAGCTACTCGGGAAGCTGAGGCAGGAGAATCGCTTGAACCCAGGAGGCAGAAGTTGTAGTGAGCCAAGATCACATCATTGCACTCCCACCTCAGCAACAAGAGCGAAACTCCCTCTGGAAAAAAAAAAAAAACAAGAAAAGAAATCATAGATGACACAAACAAATGGAAAGGCATCCCCATGTTCATGGATGGGTAGAACCAATATTGTGAAAATTACCATTCTGTTAAAGGCAATCTACAAATTCAGTGCAATCCCCATCTGAACACCACCATCATTCTTCACAGAATTACAAAAACAATTCTAAAATTAATATAGAACCAAAAGAGAACCATGTACCCAAACCAAGACTAAGCAAAAAGAACAAACCTGGAGGCATCACACTACTTGATTTCAAACTGTACAATAAGGCCATACTTACCAAAACAGCATGGTACTGGCTTAAAAATAGGCATATAGATCAATGGAACAGAAGAAAGAAACCAGAAATTAACCCAAATACAGCCAACTGATCTTCAACAAAGTAAACAAAAACATAAAGTGGGGAAAAGACACCCTTTTCAACACATGATGTTGGGACAATTGTCGAGCCACATGTAGGGGAATAAAACTGGATTCTCATCTCTCACCTTATGCAAAAATCTACTCAAGACGGATTAAGAACTTAAACCTAATTCCTGAACTATAAAAATTCTAGAAGATAACACTGAATAAACCCTTCTAGGCATTGGCATAGGCAAGGATTTCATGACCAAGAACCCAAATGCAAATGCAATAAAAACAAAGATAAATAGCTAGGATTTAATTAAACTAAAGAGCTTTTGCATGGCAAAGGGAACAGTCAGCAGAGTAAATAGACAACCCACAGAGTGGGAGAAAATCTTCATAATCTATACATCTGACAGAGGACTAATATCCAGAATCCACAACAAACTCAAACAAATCAGTATGAAAGAAACAAACAACCACATCAAAAAATGGGCTAAGGACATGAATGGACAGTTCTCAAAAGAAGATATGCAAATGGCCAACAAACATAAATAAAAACACTCAACATCACTAATGATCAGGGAAATGCACATCAAAACCACAATGCAATACCACCTTACCTCCTGCAACCCAAAAATAAAAAAACAGTGGATGTCGCCGGGGATGAGTGCACAGGGAACACTTCTACACTGCTGGTGGAATGTAAACTAGCATGCCACTATGGAAAATAATGTGGAGATTCCTTAAATAACTAAAAGTAGAACTACCATTTGATCCAGCAATCCCACTACTAGGTATCTACCCAGAGGAAAATAAATCATTATTCAAAAAAGATACTTGCACACGCATGTTTATAGCAGCACAATTCACAATTGCAAAATCGTGGAACCAACCCACGTGCCCATCAGTCAACAAGTGGATAAAGAAACTGTGAGATTATATATATATACACATATATACATATATATACGTATACATATATATACATATATATACGTATACATATATATACATATATACGTATACATATATATACGTGTATATATATATACGTATATATATACATACATATAATAGAATACTGTGTAGCCATAGAAAGGAATGAATTAACAGCATTTGCTGTGACCTGGATGAGATTGGAGACTATTGTTCTAAGTGATGTAACCCAGGAATGGAAAACTCAACATCGTATGTTCTCACTGATATGTAGGAGCTAAGCTATGAGGACACAAAGGCATAAGAATGATGCAATGGACTTTGGGGACTTGGGAGGAAGAGTGGGAGGGAGACGAGCAATAAAAGACTACGAATATGGTGCAGTGTATATGGCTTGGGTAATGGGTGCACCATAATCTCACAAATCACCGCTGAGGAACTTACTCATGTAACCAAATACCATCTGTACCCCAATAACTTATGAAAAAATAAAATAAAAATAATAAATGAAAAATACGGTCGGGCGCGGTGGCTCATGCCTGTAATCCCAGCACTTTGGGAGGCCGAGGCAGGCGGATCACGAGGTCACATGGTGAAACCCAGTCTCTACTAAAAAAAATACAAAAAATTAGCTGGACGCGGTGGCGGGCACCTGTAGTCCCAGCTACTCGGGGGGCTGAGGCAGGAGAATGGTGTGAACCCAGGAGGCGGAGCATGCAGTGAGCAGAGATTGCGCCACTGCACTCTGGCCTGGGCGAAAGAGCGAGACTCCATCTCAAAAAAAAAAAAAAGAAAAGAAAAATAAAATATAACACACCAAGAAAGTAAAGAGATAACCCACAGAATGGAAAAAAAAATTATTGCAAACTATCCATCTGAAAAAGGATTAATAACTGCAATATATAAGAAGCTGAAACAATTCTACAAGAAAAAATCTAATAACCTGGTCAAAAATGGCCAAAAAGATTTGAAGATACATTTCTCAAAAGAAGACATACACATGGAAAACAGGCATATGAAAAGGTGCTCAACATCATTGATAGAGAAATGGAAATTGAAAGTGCAGTGTGGTATCATCTCACTGGAGTTAAAATGGCTTATATTAAAAATACAGGAAATAACAAATGCTAGTGAGAATTTGGAGAAAAGGGAACCCTCATTTACTGTTGACGGGAATGTAAATTAGTGCAACCACTATAAAGAACAGTTTGGAGGTTCCTCAAGAAACTAAAAATTGAGCTACCACATTATCCAACAATCCTACTGTTGGGTATATACCCAAGAGAAAAGATATCAGTATGTTGAGAATCTGTACTCCTGTGTTTGTTGCAGCACTATCTACAATAGCTAAGATTCGGAAGCAACCTGGGTGTCCATCAAGAATGGATTAAAAAATGTGGTACATA
>NW_026658968.1:0-3771 GCF_009828535.3 Hylobates moloch | reverse complement strand
CTTTTCTTAAAGAATGTTGAATATTGGCCCCCACTCTCTTCTGGCTTATAGAGTTTCTGCCATGAGATCTGCTGTTAAGCTGATGGGCTTCCTTTTGTGGGTAACCTGACCTTTCTCTCTGGCTGCCCTTAACATTTTTTCCTTCATTTCAACTTTGGTGAATCTGACAATTATGTGTCTTGGAGTTGCTCTTCTCGAGGAGTATCTTTGTGGCGTTCTCTGTATTTCCTGAATTTGAATGTTGGCCTGCCTTGCTAGATTGGGGAAGTTCTCCTGGATGATATCCTGCAGAGTGTTTTCCAACTTGGTTCCATTCTCCCCGTCAGTTTCAGGTACACCAATCAGACCTAGATTTGGTCTTTTCACATAGTCCCATATTTCTTGGAGGCTTTGTTCGTTTCTTTTTATTCTTTTTTCTCTAAACTTCTCTTCTCGCTTCATTTCATTCATTTGATCTTCCATCACTGATACCCTTTCTTCCAGTTGACCGAATCAGCTACTGAGGCTTATGCATTCATCATGTAGTTCTCATGCCTTCGTTTTCAGCTCCATCAGGTCCTTTAAGGACTTCTCTGCCTTGGTTATTCTAGTTAGCCATTCATCTAATTTTTTTTCAAGGTTTTTAACTTCTTTGCCATTGGTTCGAACTTCCTCCTTTAGCTCGGAGTAGTTTGATCGTCTGAAGCCTTCTTTGCCTCTTCTAGCTAACTATAAAAAGTCTTTATTGTTTTTAAAATGTTGCACATCTTTAATAAATAATGTTTGTAAAAGGAGCCTTTTATTTTGAAAAGTACTCTGCAAATGGCAGTCATTTATTCACCTATCCATTCATGCATTTATTTATTTATCTATTGCTTTATTCTACTAATGAATGAAGTCATCTAAATCAGTAGAACACTGATTACCAAACCTCTGTATAGTTTCAGATGCTACAGTGACTTCTCACTTCTCATCTAGAAGCAAAGGATGAATAATATTTATGATAACCTGTTCATTTTAAAATTATACCCTGCCAATTCAAATACAGTTTTACATGTGCAAGTTTTGTTCTGGTCACTTTTTAAGGTATGTTTCAGTCAGAAATAATTAGATTGAAACTTACAAATATTTATCAATAAGATGGTCAGTTTATATAGTGCTTTAACTTGGCGGCACCTGCTTCAATTTCTCCTAACTTCCTGAAAAAGCTTGGAAAAGAAATACATCATTCCTATTTCTGTTCCAGTAACATTGCTGAATGAAGCCTTCCTGACCTTCCTGTGAGAAATGATGGTCTTTCCTCTTTCTCCCCATGTTAAGGTACTTCCCAACTTTGCCTTATTTTCTTTAAAATGTGTATATCAATGGGAAGTCATCACTTTTGTGTATGTATTATTTACCTTCTTTCCAATAGAACAAGGTCTGGCACATGGCCGATGTCCAATAAGTATTAGCAGAATGAAGGGTGTATAGAAACTCTTGTGTGCCAGGATGAATATAAGGACATGTCCTTCACTTTGTCAAGAACAACTGAGGCAAATCAACAACCAGCATCATATTTAAAGTGTATATGCATAGAAAACACTGTATAGAGCACCTAATTATAACTTTAGAAAGGAAAAAGTCAAAATAATTATTTATAGAAGTCTTGAAGAGATTACACCTATGTGTTAGCAGTGTAATCTTTAAGAAATAATTACAGATTTGCTCTTTTGTTTATCTATTTTTAGTCACTCTTTTATATTCTATATTGTCTACAATAAATTTCTATTAGTTTTCCATATCCATGTCGGGGTACAGAACATCTACTGACAGAAAAAACATTTGGTTAGTGTTATAAACTGAAAGTTTGTGGTCCCTTAAGATTGTTGAAGCACTAAAACTCAGTGTGGCTATAGTTAGAGATGGGGTCTGTAAGGAAGTAATTAAGTCAAATGAAGTCATAGGTTTGGGCCCTGATCCAACGAATTAGTGTTCTTATAAGAAAAGACACTAGAAATCTCCTCTCTCTCTCGGCATATACCAAGGAAAGACCATGTGAGCACCCAGTGAGACTGTAGTTGCCTACGAGCCAAGAGAAGAAGCCTCAGAATGAAACAGGCCTTACTGGCACCTTGATCTTGGACTCCCCCAGAGCTGCAAGAAAGTGAATTTCTGTTGCTAAAGCCTCCCAGCCTGGTAGTTTGTTATAGCAGTCTAAGCTAATTTAGACAGTTGGTAAAATAGACAGGAGAAGCAAATCAAGTCATGATAAAGTTGTTTGCTCTCAAGCTATATAGTGAATATAAGGACAAAAGCCATATAATCCTTTGACTTTCTATAATATTAAAATCAGAAAATCCAAGTAAGTTTTTAATTAAATGTACTTAACATTAAGTGCATGTCTTTGTATATACATACCAGATCACATGTGGGTATGAAATAAAAATCTCTATTTTTAGATGTACAAATGAACATCTTATACTGGGCACATAAAACTCTTCTGAACCTAGTAACTCCAAAAACCCACTCAAAAGAAGTATTAAAATATTGCTGTTTAAAGATGTTCAATGCAATGTAATTTATAATAACAATGTCTAAATAAAGAAATAACTCAAGGTATATTATTACAATAGAGGGATACAAGTAATAAACATCACATTTTAAAGACTAATGCTTTGGAAAATCACTGATAACATAAAATTAAGTGAAAACAAATAAATAAGAAAGACTATATTGCAGGATTTTAATTTTCTTTAAAATTGTCTATATTATAGATATGCATTTTGGAAAAGCAGCATAATAGTAATCTTTGAGATAAGAAGTTGTTAATATTTATATTTTATTTTTATACTCTTCATAATTTCAAAATCTCCCGCAATTAGCAAAATCAGACAAAAAAACTATAGATTATTTTTTGAAGTACAGCATTGCCTGTTACCATAATCCTGAGAAACTTGGAGACACAGTCAATGTCAAGGAATATTAAAAAAAACATGTAACAAGAACATATATGGAAATATCTAAGTTGTTATGATTAAGAAGCACAACATTGATATAAAATGATAGAAGAGAAAAAGGTTGATACATTCAGCTATCCAGTAAAATGTTCCATTATTTCTTTCCATGAGACAAGACCTAAGAATGAACAGTAATCCCTTTGCACCAATTTAGCACCAATTTTAATCCCCAATTATGTATCAAATTTAATTTCTTTTCCTCTTTAGTTTTGCTCCTATCTATACTTTCCTTTGTTCAGTACAGTTCTACACTGAAGCCAGAATAATTATTTTTCAAAAAATAATCTTATCTCAGCCCCTACCTCTAATCTCAAACTTTTAGTTATTCTCCACTGATTGTGTAATAAAGGCAAGCTTTCTTCTAAGCCCAGCATGATCAAACCCTGTCTGCTTCTTGTATAGCACTCTTTGTGATCCGATTTTCATGGCCTTGTTTTAGTTGCTCAAAGGTACCACGGGCCCTTCATACACAGAGATTTGAAGATATTCTTGCCTGCCCACTTTGTGAATCACTCTTCAAATTTTGGCTCACTGGTTACGTCACCAAAACTTGCTATGACTGACTAAGTAGTGTTCCCTCATTAGAAGCACTTTTAACATCATGTGTCTTTCCTTCACAACAATTAGCTTGTAACAATGCATGTATCTGAATGATTATTTTATAAATATGGCTCTCCTTTGAATTCTAAGTTCAAGAAGCTCCATGAACTCAGGACATTCTCAGAATGAGAACTCAGAAACTCTACAAGCCAGAAGAGAGTGGGGGCCAATATTCAACATTCTTTAAGAAAAG
>NW_026658967.1:0-3772 GCF_009828535.3 Hylobates moloch | reverse complement strand
TGGAATGGAATGGAATGGAATGGAATGGAATGGAATGGAATGGAATGGAATGGTGAAATAAAATGTGAGCTGAGATTGCACCACAGCACTCCAGCCTGGGTGACACAGTGAGATCCTGTCTAAAGAAAGTAATGGACTGAAATAGAGTGGAATGGAATGCAGTGGAGTGGAGTGGTGGGGAGTGGAGTGGAGTGGATTGGATTGTAATGCAGCGGAATGGAATGGGTTGGAATGGAGTTGAATGTAGTGGAGTGGTTTGGAGTGGAGTGGAACGGAGTAGAATCAAATAGAGTGGAGTGGAGTGGAATGGAATGGAATGGTGAAATGAAATGAAAGCTGAGCTTGTGCCACTGCGCTCCAGCCTGGGTGACCCAGTGATATCCTGTCGAAAGAATGGAAAGGAATGGAATGGAGTGTAATGGAACGGAATGGAATGGAGTAGAGTGGAATGGAGTGGAGCAGAATGGAGTGGAGTGTAGTGGTATTGAGTGGAATGGAATGGGATGGAATGGTGTGGAGTGGAGTGGAGAGGAGTAGAGTGGAGTGGAATGCAGTGGAACAGAAAGGAATGGAGTGGAGTGGAGAAAAGTGGAATGGAGTGTAGTGGAATGGGGTGGAATGGAATGGAGTGAAGTGGAGTGGAGTTGAGTGGAGTGGAGTGGAATGCAGTGGAATGTAGTGGAGTTGAGGGGAGTGCAGTGGACTGGAATGGAATGGAATTGAATGGAGTGGATGTGAGTGGAGTGGTGTGGAGAGTAACAGAATAGAGTGAAACCGGATGGAGTAGAGTGGAGTGGAGTGGAATAGAATGGAATGAAATGGTGAAATGAAATGTGAGCTGAGATTGTGCCACTGCATATCAACCTGGTAACAGAGTGAGATCCTGACGAAAGAGAGAAATGGAATGGAATGTAGTAGAATGGAATGTAGTGGAATGGAATGTAGTGGAATGGAATGGAATGGAATGGAATGGAATGGAATGGAATGGAATGGAATGGAATGGAATGGAATGGAATGGAATAGAATGGAATGGGGTGAAGGGGAGTGGAGTGGAGTTGATTGGAGTGAAATGTATTGGTATGGAATGCAATGGAGTGGATTGGAGTAGAGTGGAGTGCAGTGGAGTGGAGTCGAATGCATTGGAATGGAATGGGATGGAATGGTATGAGGTGGAGGGGAGTGGAGTGGAGTTGATTGGAGTGAAATGTATTGGAATGAAATGGTATGGAATGCAATGGAGTGGATTGGAGTGGAGTGAAGTGGAGTCAAATGCATTGGAATGGAATGGGATGCAATGGAATGGAGTGTAGTGGAGTGGATTGGAATGGAATGCAATGGAATGGAATGGAATGGAGTGGAATGGAGTGGAGTAAAGTGAAATGGAATGGAATGGAATGAGATAATGGAATGGAATGGAATGGAATGGAGTGCAGTGGAGAGGAGTGGAATGGATTCGAAAGAAGGGGATGTAATGGAGTGGAGTGGAGTGGAATCGAGTGGAGTGGAATGGGATAGGTTGGAATGGAGTGGAGTGGAGGGGAGAGGAATGGACTGGAGTGGAATGTAGAGGAGTGGACTGTAGTGGATTGGAATGGAATGGAATGGAATGCTGAAATGAAATGAGAGCTGAGGTTTTGCCTTTGCACTCCAGCCTGAGTGACAGAGTGAGATCCTGTCAGAAGAAAGAATGGAATGGAAGGGAGTAGAATGGAATGGAATGCAATGGAGTGGAGTGGATTGAAGTGGTTTGGAGAGGGGTGCAGTGGAATGGATGGAATGCAATGGAATGGACTGGAGTGTAGGGAAATGGAGCGGAGTGGAATGTAGTGGAATGGAATGGATTTTAGCGGAGTGGTGTGGAGTGGAGTGGATTGGAGTGGAGTGGAGTGGAAGGGAACGGAATGGAATGGAATGGTGAAATGAAATGGGAGCTGAGATTGTGCCACTGCATGCCAGCCTGGGTGACAGAGTGAGATCCTGTCGAAAGGAAGGAGTAGAATGGAATGGAGTGGAACGGAAGGGAATGGAATGGAATGGAGTGGAGTGGAAAGGAGTGGATTTGGGTGGAGTGCAGTGGAATGGAGTAGAATGGAATTCGATGGAATGGAATGGAAAGTAATGGAGTGGATTGTAATGGAGTGGAGTGGAGTGGAATGGAGGGGCGTGGAATGGAGTGGAAGGGAATGACTTAGTACGGCATGGTGTGGAGTCTATTGGAGAGGAACAGACTGGAATGGAATGGAATGGAAGGGAATGACATGCGATTGAATTGAATGGTGAAATGAAATGTGAGCTGAGATTGTGCCACTGCACTCCAGCCTGGGTGACAGAGTGAGATCCTGTTGAAAGAAAGTAATAGAGTGGAATGGATTGGAATGGAATGGAATGGAATGGAATGGAATGGAATGGAATGGAATGGAATGGAATGGAGTGGAGTGGAGTGGAGTGGAGTGGAGTGGAGTGGATTGGAAAGGACTGGAATGGAATGGATTGGAATAGAGTGTAGTGGAGTGGAGTGGAGTGGAATGCAGTGGAATGGAATGGGATGGAATGGGATGGAGTGGATTGGAGTGGATTGGAGTGGAATGGAGTGGGATGGAGTTGAAGGAAATGGGATGGGATGGAATGTAATGGGATGGAATGGAATGGAATGGAATGGAATGATGAAATGAAATGTTAGCTGAGAATGTGCCACTCCCCTCCAACCTGGGTGACAGAGTGAGTTCCTGACAAAAGAGAGGAATGGAATGGAATGTTGTGGAATGGAATGGAACAGAATGGAACAGAACGGAATGGAATGGAACGGAACGGAATGGAATGGAATGTAGAAATGAAATGTGAGATTAGATTGTGACACTGCACTCCAGCCTGGGTGACAGAGTGAGATACTGTCGAAAGAAAGGAAAGGAATGGAATGGAGTGGAGTGGAGTGGAATGGAGTTGAATGGAGTAGAATGGCATGGGATGGAGTGGAATGGATTTGAATGGAGTAGAATGGTATGGGATGGAGTGGAATGGAATGGAGTGGAGTGGAGTGCAGTGGAATGGAGTGGAATTGAATGGGATGGAATGGAATGGAAAAGAGTGGAGTGGAGTGGAGTGGATGGGAGTGGAATGGAGTCGAATGGAATGGGATGGAATGCAGTGGTGTTGAGTGGAGTGGAATGGAGTTGAGTGGAGTGTAATGGAATGGGTGGAATGGAATGGAGTGGTGTGAAGTGGAGTGCAGTGGATTGGAATGGAATAGAAGTGAATAGAATGGAGTGGAGTAGAGTGGAATGGAGAGGAATGGAATGGGATGGAATGTAACGGAGTGGAGTGGAATGGAGTCTAATGGAGTGGAATGAAGTGGAATGGATCAGACAGGAGTGGAGTGGAGCAGAGTGGAATGGAATGGAATGCTGAAATGACATGTGAGAGGTGACTGTGTGACTGCATTCCTGCTGGGTAACAGAATGAGATCCTGTCGAATGAAAGGAATGGAATAGAATGGAGTGGAGTCGAGTGGACTGGAATGGAGTTGAGTGGGGTGCAGTTCAGTGGAGCGTAGTGTAATAGAGTGGAATGGAATGGGATGGAATGGAAAGGAATGGAGTGGAATGGAGTGGAATTGAAGGGGATTTAATGGAATGGAGTGGAGTGGAGTGGAGTAGAGTGGTGTGGAGTGGAGTTGAATGTAGTGGAGTGGAATGGAGTGCACTGGAGTGGAGAGGACGGAGAGTAGTGGAATGAAATGAAATGGAATGAAATGGAATGGAAAGCAATGTAATGG
>NW_026658966.1:0-3772 GCF_009828535.3 Hylobates moloch | reverse complement strand
AACAAGACAGGATTGGCTGGCAGAGGTGGTCGGTTTAAAGTTCTGCGGTAGCCAATAGGGAGGTCAGATTCCCAACAAGACAGGATTGGCTGGCAGAGGTGGTAGGAAAGCTGTAACAGCACCTCTGGGGAGGTGAAATCTACCAGACAGACATGATAGTCCCACTTTCCCCCAGGCTCTCATGTTAGGGAGATCATCTCAATGTTTCTCATAAATGTTCATTAATATAATTAACTGACATTTATATTTTATACGTTATGTTTCATATTATATAATAGTATGCATTTATGATTATACAGTACATACACGATATCCTTGGGTAGAAAGGAAAGGGACGTCTAAGTTGAGCAATTACAGTTGTTCTGAAACCATTTCAGTGAATCTGATTAATGAATTTACTGCTGCGTTTTTATTTTATTTTATTTTTTTTGAGGTGGAATCTCGCTCTGTCGCCAAGGCTGGAGGGCAGTGGCGTGATCTCGGCTCACTGCAAGCTCCACCTCCCAGGTTCACGCCATTCTCCCGCCTCAGCCTCCTGAGTAGCTGGGACTACAGGTGCCCGCTGCTTCAGCCAGCTAAGTTTTTGCATCTTTAGTAGAGACGGTTTCACCCTTTTAGCCAGGATGGTCTCGATCACCTGACCTCGTGATCTGCCTGCCTCAGCCTCCCAATGTGCTGGGATTACAGGGGTGAGCCACCGCGCCCAGCCCTACTGCCGCTTTCAAGGGCCAAAGGAAGGGATTAAAGAACCCTCTTTTGTAACTTGGTTGAACAGCAAAGTTCGTTGACTGCCCCTTATAGGAGATGATGTGGTCCAAGGCTCTTCTCTTTTCGTTTCCTCTCCTCGAGTCCTACCTTCTTGGGCTGGGCCAGGTTGGACTTGGATCTCTCTTCTGCTCTTCTTTTTTTACCCCTTGATTTTAGGTATTGTTTCTGGGCCAAGCCTTGATCTTGCATTTTTACATTCGTGGATATTCTTTCTTGTCAACTTTCAGAGCAGGAGTCTTCTTTCAGTGTCCCGATGTTTAGGAAAACGGACTCTGCTCATGAGAGGCAAACACCAGAGAGGTAGAAGACAAGGCTGCCTGCAGACCTTCCCTCTTCTAGCCTTTCGTCACAATTCTTTTGCCCACAGTTTGCTACCTCTGGCTCCTTGGGCCACACAGACACCCTACCATCCTGCTCTTTTATACGTGAGAGTCATTCAGGATACCTTCTTTCTTCTCACATAAGAGGATCCAGTGTGGCAGTTACTGATAGCCTCCTCTCCCTTGCAAACAGCCACTATAGAATCTTGGGCCTTTAGGATTTCCTGTCGGCCATGCTTGGGTGCAAGGGCCAGGGAAAATGAAGAGTTAAAGCATTTAGTGGAGAATAGGAAACAGGCAAGTTGAGGGTATAGGAAAAAAGAGATTTGTGTGGATTTTTTGGTTTCTGTAACAAACAATTGGACATACCTATTTTGTATTAACAGAATAGACAATTAAATTTTTTTCTTTGTTTCTTTTTTTTTTTTTTTTTTGAGAGAGAGTCTCTCTCTGTCACCCAGGCTGCAGGGCAGCGGCCGATCTCTGCTCACTTCAAGCTTCGCTTCCCAGGTTCACGCCATTCTCCTGCCTCAGCCTCCCGAGTACCTGGGATTACAGGTACTCACCACCATGCCCGGCTAAATTTTTGTATTTTTAGTAGAGACGGGGTTTCACCGTGTTAGCCAGGATGGCCTCCTGACCTTGTGATCTGCCCGCCTCGGCCTCCCCAAGTGCTGGGATTACAGGCGTGAGCCACTGTGCCCGGCCCAATATTTTTTATGTAGCTAGATAGTCCAGCACTTCCATGACTTCTGTACACTGAAGAAAATAATCATAATGTATTTTTTCCATTTTGTTTTATACCATATTAGCTCATTTATGTCATTCACTAGTATGTCTGTAGAATGTAAATTGCTTTTGTTTTATTAATTTAATTTTATTTATAAGAATGAGACAGAATTTCACTCTTTTGCCCAGGCTGGAGTGCAGTGGCACGATCTCGGCTCACTGCAAACTCTGCCTCCCGGGTCCAAGTGATTCTCCTGCCTCAGCCTCCCGAGTAGCTGGGATTACGGGCGCCCGCCACCATCCCTGGCTAATTTTTGTATTTTCAGTGAGGACAATGTTTCACCATGTTGGCCAGGCTGGTCTCAAACTCCTGACCTCAGGTGATCTTCCGCCTCAGCCTCGCAAAGTGCTGGGATTACAGGCGTGAGCCACCGTACCCGGCCTGTAGATTGCTTTTAAATGCTCTGGTTTTTCTACATGTTTTTTCCTTGTCATATTTTTAAGGAATACAACATTATAAGACATACTGCATGTTTTTCTCATGATGGTTGTTTATTTTGAAACATCATGAACTATGGTGACCTGATAGGTTTTGTGGAGGAAATTAAAGAGGGGTCTGTGAAAAAGGCACTGTTGTGAGTTGTGCTGTTTGCCCAAGCATAAGGAACAGTAGTCTGCAGTGAGCCCAAGTTGACCTGGATTGCTTTGGTTTTCATTTTCCTAGTTAGTGCTTTTCTCACTAACTTCTCTTGTAACTGTGATAAAATGAGTTAGGGCTGAGTTGCTAATGATTTATGTGTGGACTAAGCTGGTTTGGTGGAGGAAATCTATGGATATAATCATTTTTTTTGGTGGTAAGCTTTTAGAGATACCTGCATTGATCATTTGTTTATTTGTTTGTTTTTAGATGGAGTCTCGCTCTGTCGCCGAGGCTGAAGGGCAGTGGCGCGAT
Organism: Hylobates moloch; assembly: GCF_009828535.3. NCBI lineage: Eukaryota > Metazoa > Chordata > Mammalia > Primates > Hylobatidae > Hylobates > Hylobates moloch. Next base: position 1,003 of record NW_026658966.1, on the reverse strand, counting down.
CTCGGCTCACTGCATCATGCGCCTCCCTGGTTCAAGCAATTCTCATGCCTGAGCCTCCCAAGTAGGTAGGATTACAGGTGCATGCCACCACACCCAGCTAATTCTTACATTTTTAGTAGAAATGGGGTTTCACCATGTTGCCTAGGCTGGTCTCCAACTCCTGACCTCAGGCAGTCTGCCTGCCTCAGCCTGGCAAAGTGCTGTGATTCCAGGCGTGAGCCACCGCACCCCGCCTGGAAGCATCATTTCTAAAACATATTTCTTTCTTCCTTTTTTTTTCTTTTTGAAGCGGAGTTTCGCTCTTATTGCCCAGGCTGGAGTGCAATGGTGCAATCTTGGCTCACCGCACCCTTCGCCTCCCGGGTTCAAGTGATTCTCCTGCTTCAGCCTCCCAAGTAGCTGGGATTACAGGCATGTGCCACCACCGCCCAGCTAATATTGTATTTTTAGTAGAGATGGGGTTTCTCCAGGTTGGTCAGGCTTGTTCACACTCCTGAACTCAGGTGATCAGCCCACCTCGGCCTCCCACGGTGCTGGGATTACAGGCGTAAGCCACCGTGCCTGGACTCTAAAACATATTTCTGAAATGTTTATATTAAAAACTGTCAAGTGTCATCTATGTTCAAAAAGGCAGCAGAAAAAAGTGACTGAATATGACTTCTGATAAGCTGCTTTTCCTAGGGATGTGTATTGTAGCCTGTTTCCTTCCTAGTCCATTGATCTAAGCATTTGCTAAAACCAACTTCATTTTGCCCTACTCTGAATAGATTTCACTCTGTTGTCCTACTGCTTTTTTTTTTTTTCAAATTTAAAATATATTTTTTTCTTTTAAAGTCGTTTTGTCATTCTCCTTGGCATGTCCCAAGGGGAAGAGGAGGGGACCCTGTCTTTCTGCTTTAATTAAAATACCAAATTCCTTACCCTAGAATACCAGCCTCTTTATAACCCAGAACTCTCCATTTTCTCTTTCCACCTAGTTTAGATAGGAATGTCCAAACCGTGA
>NW_026658965.1:0-3772 GCF_009828535.3 Hylobates moloch | reverse complement strand
TCTAAGTGTCTATCAACACATGAATGGATTTTTAAAATGTGGTACGTACACACAATGGAATACTATTCGGCCCTTACAAGGAAGGAAATTCTGTCATTTATGACAACATGGATGAGTCTGGAGAACGTTATGCTAAGTGAAACAAGCCAGGCAAAGAAAGAAAAATACTACACGATCTCACTTCCACGTGTAGCCTAAGGAAGTTGATCTCCTGGAAGTATAGAGTACAATGGTGGTTACCAGAGGCTGGGAGAAGTGAAAGAGAGATGGGAAGATGTTGGTTAAAGGGTACAAAAATTCCAGTTAGGCAAGAAGAATCAGGTTGAGATCTATTACGTAGAAGTGATAGATGTGAGGTGATGGACATGTTAGCTTGATTTAAGTATGTCAAACTGATATCTATACTTCCATGTCTACTGTAGCACTATTCACAATACCCAAGGTATGTAATCAACGAAATATTCATCAACAGATGACTGGATAAAGAATGTGGTATATATACACAATGGAATATTATTTAGTCATAAAAGAGAATGAACTGGATGGAACTGGAGGTCATTATGTTAAGTGAAATAAGCCAGACACTGAAAGACAAATACTGCATGTTCTCATATTTTGAAGCTAAAATAGGAGATCTCATGGAGGTAGAAAGTAGAATGGTGATTACCAGAAGCTGGGAAGGGAAGAAGGATGGTAGTGGATGAAGAGAAATTGGTTAAAGGGTTTAAAAATACAGTTATATAGAAGATATAAATTCTAGTATTTGATGATACAGTAGGAAAATTATAGTTAATGATAATGTACTGTATATTACAAAATAGCTAGAAGAGAAGAATTATAATGGTCCCAACACAAAGAAAAGATAAATATTTGAGGTGATGGATATCCCAATTACCCTGATGGATCATTATACATTGCAGACAGGTATCAAAATATCACATGTACCCCCCAAAATATATGCCAATTAAAAATGATGTTTAAATGTAATTTATGTATATCTTGTTAAGATTTTAAAGACCAAAAACACCCTTCAGTGTTAAACTCAAGAGACTTTTCATTATTTTAATGCAATTCAATTGTATTAAAAGGAAAGCCATTAAGTATCCACTATGTGTAAAGAATTATGCTCCCAGGGCAGGAGATACAGAGATGAATAAGGCATAGTCCTGGCCCAAGAAGGGTCTTTCATGTTACTCTCAACAAGCAAATGAGTAACCTATCAAACGAAAGATCTATAATAATCATAATGTTGTATTCCAGCAAATGATTACCAAAAATATTTTTCATGATTTATAGTGAAAAAGCTATGTTTTTTAAAAAGCTGGCAGAAAATACTTAACAATTTAGAAGTATGCTGCAATAAGTACACCTTCAACTTATTACAGGTCTCCACAGAGTAACAGAGGTTCTGGGGGTAAAGATAGGCATAACGCTCCAACAAACAATAAATTTCAGAGTTAAAGTTATCTTTTTTAGAAAGCAATGTGTGGCCTAATGCAGTTTACTTTACATCCAAAAATTAGTTTGATTTAATCATTCCATGATGTATACATATATCAAAACATCATGCTGTGCCCTGTAAACATATACAATTATCAATTAAATAAAATTTTTAAAAAATGATTTCAAAAAAATCTAGTGTTTTGTTTTCTTGGAACCACCTCTCCTACAGCCCTCAGTTTTTCTTCCACAGCTCACTGGATGTTGATCTGGTAAGGTAATGCAAGCTTGTTAGAGTCCCACCAACTGTCATATCAATAGGTTTTCTCTAGGAATTTTGCTTTTGGAGATGTTGAGCAAGCCTTATCTCCAGTGTGGGATGGAAGGGAAGAGAAAAAAGCCCAATGGTCAGCATTATTAGGGTGAGCTTGAGAAAGGATTGTGACTCTCCCCAATTAGGAATATCCTCATTTCATCATTCCTCTCAATGTGGCAGTTGAGGGATCAACTCCTATTGTGTTTAATGCCCTGAAATCTAGAGCTTCTCTGGTATAAATGTTTCCTCAGAACAAGCCTCCAGATTCCAGTGCCATTCTGGGATAAGTGGTCTCCAGGATTCATAGGAGAGGGAAAGGGGGCTGGGAGATTAATGAGTTCATTATACACACTTTTTAAACAACTCCTTTATTTTCACCACTACGACGCATCTTCTGAGGTACAGTATCTTGTCTGAAGCATTTTCTTGTCAGCAGACCAAATCAGAATACTTTTCATGGCATCCCCTCTGCCAACACTTGCTATCAGAAAGGAGACAGAGGAGCTGATAACATTTCTTTCTTAGCTTTCAAAGATGTGTTGATATTTTTCCACTGTTGTCTCCTCTCCCATCTTCTTTCTGCCTGTTCTCATATTTTGAAGCTAAAATAGGAGATCTCATGGAGGTAGAAACCAAGTATTAACCCCCAAAGACAAACAGTTCCAATCCAATATGTATAAGCAAAAATCTACCCTTTTCCTTGAGTTTTGTGAGCTTTAACCTAGCAAAATTGTTTTAACTTAAGTTTGTATTTTGGAATACAAACAGCTTGACATTTTACTTTGCAAATTAGTATATTTACTGTTCCTCCCTCTTCCCCTCACTTTTCTCCAACAACCCGATTGTTATTGATTACCTTGTCCTTCTTAGCTTTAACTGTATAAAATTAAATATAAATGCTATCGTAGCAAACAATGTGACCTCTCAGCTATAAAAGATAAGGAAATCAGCATATGTATAGACTCTGATAATGTAGAAATGACCATTACTTCCCAGCATCCCTCTCCTTTTCATTCTGTTTATTGGTTACAAAACAGAATGTGAATGTCCAAATTTATTTGGAACAATCCTTCAAGCATATTTGATTTCATAAGTTCTTTTACCATAGTTTTTTCAGTAATTTTATCTGATTGAATTTAATGTTTAATATTTCTAAGGAAAGGGTTCATTCCCTGAGATCTAGAATGCTCATTAAAATATATTTATAGGTATTTCTTTTGTTCAAATAAGGGCAAGCAAAGTACTCAAGAAAATAAAGCATGACCCAAGAATTTTGTATGCAGCAACTACTCTTCAAGAAGTAGTGAATATTGAGGAATGAAGGCAATCTTTTTATCCAGGAAGCTTTTAAACTAGAAGGCCATACCATGACCTAGGAAGATTAGGTCATTATGTTTTAATGATGAACATCTTATGTCCAAAACAAAAATGAATCTTTGGGCAGCCAGGCAAAAGACTGTCATTCACAAGAGAAAGAGAAAAAACTTGAAGCTATAAATTAAAGCTTAATTTGAAACCATTAAAAGTACTGAATGGTGGCCCAGAAGTAAAGGGATAAAAAGAATTTAAAAGGATGAGTGAGAAAAGAAATAGGGGAGCTCCAAAACATGCACAATTTCATTTCTTTCTTATTTTTCTTTCCTATTCCTTGCTATAATTTCAGCAATGCCTACCTTCTTCTACATTTCCTCTTAATTTGTGTTTTTTTCTTCCATTTAAAGTGTGAGCTGGTAGAGCTCAGAAAATATCGGCTGGGCACAGTGGCTCATGCTTGTAATCTCAGCACTTTGGGAGGCCGAGGCAGGTGGATCACTTGAGGTCAGGAGTTTGAGACCAGCCTTTGCAACACGGTGAAACACCGTCTCTACTAAAAATACCAAAAATTAGCCGGGCGTGGTGGTGGGCGCCTGTAGTCCCAGCTACTGGGGAGGCTGAGGCAGGAGAATGGCATGAACCTGGGAGGCGGAGCTTGCAGTGAGCCGAGATCCTGCCACTGCACTCCAGCCTGGGTGACAG